>NC_092040.1:88665061-88970099 GCF_003086295.3 Arachis hypogaea
GTTAGGAAGATGATGACATTTTTGTGCAATTAAAAAGAAAAGATTGTGGTTCATGTTCACAAAGATTGTTCAAATTCGGGAAGTCAAAAGGAAACAGAAAGTTGCCCAAATTTGAAATAAAGATCAAAATGAAACTAATTTCCTTGAAAATCGGGCAGCATTCCGGCTTAAAATTGGACGTTCCCGGATAGCAAATTAGCACAATTATCACAGAAAACAACATCAATTACGCACAGCAGCAAACAGATAATATTGAGCAACATATAGTGCCAGAAATGACAACCCAAAATCAACAGACAGTACTCAAGGAAGCAGGCAGCAAATATGCACATACGGAGCAATTATCAGGCCCAGAATCCTCTATCCAGCCCTAGCTACCTAACCGCAGTTATATCTATCTAACCTAACATGCAAAAATTGAATTGAAATGAACTAACAGAGAATTATACTAACTAACAGAAATTGAGGATTAAAAGAAAAAAACAGAAAAACAGGAGTTGTGTGGGAACCTGGAAGCAGGGGCGGAATTGGGTATGGAAGAGAAATAGGGAATGGGGCATTAGAAACAGCAGTCGCGCCGCCGTGAATGGTGGCGGTTACGGCAGAAGAGAGGCGGCGGTAGTTGCTGCGGCCGCCGAGATGAGCTGGAGGGAGAAAGAGGTTGGGTGGTGATGAGGCTGGAAGGGAGAGCCACCGTGGACGGTGATGATGGTGTTGCGGCGGAGATGGTGGCGCGGTGGTGGGGGTTTGGCCGAGAGGAGTGACTGTGGTGGTTGGTGTTCGGGCGGGGATGGATGGACGATAGAGAGAGAATGTGGGCGATTGGGGTGATGGCGAGGGAAGGGGTTGGCCGTGCGGTGGTGGCCGGCAGAGCAGCGGCGGTAATGGAGGGGAGGAAGAAGAAGGAACGGTAATGGAGGTTGGAGGGGGAAAGGTGCGCGACTGCGCAGTGTGCGTCGCGCATTAGGGTTATCCCTATTTTTAAATCGACGCGCGCGCGCACCTTGCGTGTCCGCGTCCCTTGAGGAAACTTGGGACCTACGCGTGCGCGTACAGCGCGCTTGAGCGTGGATGAGGCAAAATAGGAAGGGACGCGTGCACGTCTAGTGCGCGCACGCGTGCATGGAGTTGGGCTAGGGGCTTAGAGTTGGCCCAACTCAGGCCTAACTCTCTAGAGAATGGCCTGGAGGTCGCGCTACCAGACCGGCGCGCGCACGACAAATACGCGTCCGCGCGCATTAGGGAGAATGGAGATCCACGCGTGGGCGTGCAGTGCGCTCTAGCGTGGGTTGGCAATTTAGGTAACGTGCGTGCGCGTACAATGCGCGCACGCGTACATGAGATTGGGCCCGAAGCTTAGAGTGGGCATGAGGCACGCCCAACTCTCGGGTTAGAGGCCTAGATTGGTGGCAACACGTAAGGGCGCGCGCGCGGCAAGTGCGCGTCCGCGTACGTTGACGATTTGGGATAAGGTGCGCGCTAGCGCGATGCGTGCGCTCGCGTCTTGTCCATTATTGACATACAGGCGCGCACGCGGCAGGTGCGCGTCCGCGCAGATCGAGTTGGGCTAGGGGCCTAAGGTTGGCTCAGAGCTGGCCCAACTCTCTGGGGATTGGCTCAACAATTTGCAGCAGCAGATCGGCGCGGACGCGTCAAGTGCGCATCCGCGCGAATTTCCATGTTCTTATAAACGGCGCGCACGCAGGTAGTGCGCGTCCACGTGGGTTAGGTTGGGCTCAGGGCATAATGTTCGCCCAAGAGAGGCCCAACTCTCGGGTATGTGGGCGATGTTGCATCCGCACAGGGGCGCGTACGCGTACTTTGTGCGCGCGCGTCCATCCCCCCCCTTTTTTTTACATGAAAAATGATGCTGGGTGTTCCCCATAGTGTTCACAACTCTTATTCACTCAACCATCATACAATTCACAAAAATGCAATTTTGATATTATTCATCTACTACTAAACATAACATGCATGTGACTAAGCTAACAATTAAGTTGTACAAACAAATTTGTATGAAACATCTACCTACAATGGTAACTCAAATCATTTATTAGGCAAATTTAAAAGAGATTCGAAAGAGTTTACCATGGTGGGGTGTCTCCCACCTAGCACTTTTAGTTTAAGTCCTTAAGTTGGACATTTTGAGATGCCTGTTGTCATGGTGGCTTATGTTTGTACTCATCCTTGAATCTCCAAGGATCCATGCTTCTCAATTGGTTGACAGGATTTCCAACCATTTTTATTGAGCTTGGGCAAAGTTCTACCCAAGATATGAGTTCCTCTAGTTGGCCTTCACATAGCGAACCGGGATCCCATATCTTATCTTCACATCCATCCGTTAGTTGAATTTCACGATTTTGGCGGATGGGTGGTTGACCTAAGGGTGATTGACACATGGAATTCTCTTTACTCCACCAAAGCTTCCTTCTAGACCCATACGAAGTGATTCTTATCCCATCATCATCCCTATACCGTGGAGCCTTGACCTTGATAAGCTTAACACCAACTTTCCAACCACTACACAACTCATTCTTACTTTTGATTCCACAAAGAGTTCTAAGTTGACCATCATTTTCAATCAAACCATATTTAAGTGAGAAATTAAAGCTTAGAGATAGAGATTTTACCCACTTAAATGTTGTGTTGGATGGTAACTTGGGAAGGGAGGCTTTCCCACACTTAGACAATGCAAGGTCCACTTCCTTGTGCTCCTCTTTGATTGTTTCCACCTATTCACAAGCTTCTTCAATTTCAACCTTTTCCCCTTTGTTACATGGCTTGGTGTTGACATATTGTTTAATGGGAGGTGATTCAACTTTGGATAGGAATTCATTGATGAATGAATTCATCTCTTGATCAACCTCTTCATATTCTTCAATTTCAATATACACCATGCCATTGTCGTTATCCTTGAGAGGTTGTGTACACTCTTTTATAGTTTCAACTTCATGTCCAATGAGAGAGGATTCCATCGTAGAGAGAAATTCATCCATGATTGAATCCATTTCTTGATAAGTCTCTTCCAAATTTCCAACGATAATATGCCTTGAAGGTTGTGCACCCTCCTCAACATCAATGTTAAGCTTCTTGGCAGAGTTCTCCGTGCTAATACATTCCCATGGACTTTTAACATCCCCTAGATCTTCAACCACTTCTTCCTTTTCTTCAATGATCATAGGCTCCTCCAATTGTTCTAACATAAAATAGTATCCCTCATCCCCCACCGGAGTTTTCAATCTCTCCTTCGTGCCTTGCTCTTCAATTGATTCTCCGTATGTGGCTGTGGAAGTACCTTGAGTGTTCAAACATTTGTAGGCTAAAGTATGCACTACCTTGGTCAAGGTAGTCACAAACTCTAAGGTGTTCCTTTGCATATCCGCTTGTCCTTGAAGTAGCAAGGTAAGAGGATCATCGATTGGGGCTTGGGGTGGGTAGGAAGGTTCATTATTTTGGAGAGAGGATTCATGGTAGGAAGGTGGTTCCTTTTGGTAAAATTGTGGAGATGGTGTTTATTGAGGTGGTTCTTGGGAGTAATTTTGATAGGGTTGTGGTGGTTCGAAGGGTTCTTGCTCATAATGGTCATAAGAGTATGGTATGGATGATTGGTTATATGATGGATACAGATCATAGGAAGGTGCTTGGTGTGGGGGGGCTTGTGAGTATGGTTGAGAGTTATGTTGTAGGTGTGGTTCATAAGCATATGGTGGCGGTTCTTGAAAGTCACAAGGTGATTCACCATAGCCCGTGGGTTGATATGCATCATAGAATGGCTCTTCTTCATAGTGCATTGGTGGAGGTTGTTGCCATGAAGATTGATCATATGCATATGGCTCCTCCCACCTTTGGTTGTTCCATCCTTGATACACATCCTCATTGAAGCTCTCATCACCTACAACATAATTGTAATCACACTCATAGCCAAAATGAGAATTCATGGTGGAAAGAGAAAATAAAATTCTACACTAGCAAATGAAGCAAAAAGCAAGATATTTACACTATTCACATATGTACAATAACCAATAACATAACACCATTGCATTCCCCGGCAACGGCGCCATTTTGATGATTAGATTTTTGATGGTTTAGAATTTTACAAATGAATTCTCGTTGCAAGTATAGTTTCTAAACCAATCACTAATCCTTTCATACAAAAGATTGTTTGTCACAAGTAACAAACCCCTAAATTTATAAACCGAAGTATTGAACCTCGGGTCGTTCTCCCTAGGAATTACAATAAAGTGTCTTGTTATTGGTTTGAGTTATTTTGGGGTTTTGGATAAGAGGCATGAAAGTAAATGGCAATGAAAATAAACTAACAACTATAAAAGGCTCTTGGCAAGATATGAGAATTAGAAGTCCTATCCTAGTTATCCTTCTCAATTGTGATGATAATTGTTTATTGCTACCACTTAGTTAACCCTTACTAAATAAAGGAAAGTCAAGCGGATGAATCAATTTAATTCCTCAAGTCCTAATCAATTCCTAAGGGGAAGACTAGCTTTAGAGGTATTCAAATCAATTAGCAACTTCTAATTATCAATCAACAAGGGAATTAGATAACTCAAGAGTCACTAATTACTCTACCTAGGCCAAGAGGAACAAAACTTACACTAAAACCCAACCAAGCATTTCATCAAACACTTGGAAGGCATAAAAGAAAAGCATAGTAAATTGACAACAAGAATAGAATCTAACTACAATTATTGCAAAGAATTAACAACAACAATCAAGGAAATCACAATTATCATGAATTACCTCAAATTGCATTATTGAAGGGAAACAAAAGAACAACAATCTATCCAAAACAAAATGAAGAATTACAATTGTTAAAGCACATAACTAGAAAGAGAGAGATGAGAAGATTGAGAATTGATAAAGGAAAATTGAATCAAAGCATGAATTAAACCTAGATCTAAGAAGAGAGATTAACCTAAACCTAATCCTAATTCTAGAGAGAAGTGAGAGCTTCTCTCTCTAGAAACTAACTCTAAACTAATCCTAATGAGTGTGTCTTATTGCCTAATTGATTCTCTAATGCCTTCCCCTTAATCCTTCATCCTTATATTCCTCTTCCTTAGCATTTGGCGCCAAAATGGGTTCAGAAACCCTCTCAAATCGCCAGGCACGTGTTGCATTTGTGAGGTCATGTGCCATCATCGGCGCGTGCGCGCACGGTACGTGTGCGCGTCCTTGGCCAGTTTCGCAATGTGCGCGCGAGCGCCTTGTGCGCGTGCGCGTGCATAACTGACTTTGCTTTTTTGACTTTTTGTGCTTCTCTCCACTTGTATGCTTCCTTCCTTGCTTCCTTTGATCCATGCCTAGCCTATTTCAATCCTGGAATTACTAGCAAACACATCAAGGCATCTTATGGAATCAAAGAGAAACTAGAATTCATCAAAATAAGGCTTAAAAAGCATGTTTTTACACTTAAGCACAAATATGGGAGAGATAACAAAACCATGCTAATTCATAGGCTAAATGTGACAAAAGGTTATCAAAATACTATAAATTCAATGCAAAACAAACCGTCAAATTGGGGTTTGTCACCGACTTCATCATGTCGGGCTATTCCGAGTTATTTCTGTAATCCTCTTTCTTGGACCTTAGTTAGGTCTCTTTCAGGGATTACTTTATAACTCTTGTAGGAGACCGACTTCGTTAGGTCGATCTCTTCTAAGTTATTTTTGTAATCCTCTTTCTTGGACCTTTGTTAGGTCTCTTTCAGGGATTACTTTTATAACTTGTTTTGTAGGAAACCGACTTCGTTAGGTCGATCTCTTTCTAAGTTATTTTTATAATCCTCTTTCTTGGACCTTTGTTAGGTCTCTTTCAGGGATTACTTTTATAACTTGTTTTGTAGGAAACCGACTTCGTTAGGTCGATCTCTTCTAAGTTATAGCAATTCCTCTTTAATAGGGTTGGCCAGACCTCTTTCCAGGGATTTGCTGATAACTTGGTTTGACTTGGTCCGACTTCTTAGTGTCGGCCAGTCTTTTTAAGTTATTATGTAGCGATCCATAAGACCTCGTCAGGTTCTTTTTTGGGATCACTTTTGATAACTTCTTGCATTATTTTGTGTTCATCTTTGCCAATTTGTAGATGATGGTTCCTGTCCCGGTTTGATCGTTCTTTAGGTGAATCCCGCTTTTCACCTTTGTCAAACGATCATTCCTATCGAGATCGTACAGTGAATCTATTCTTCACTTTCTGTCGATCTGTTGCTTTATAATCGGACGATGAATGCTTCCGATTAATGCGTCTTGAGAACTTGTAGAGTATCTGAAATGTATTTTATTCAAAGAAAGTGCAAATATATACATGTGGGAGTTTTTGCACCCTTAGGTCGACTTAAATCTCAGTCTCGATGCCTCATTAAAAAACCTTTTTAGGAAAAAGAGTGCATCTTGTGATGAGATCTTTTACCTTTCCTAGCTATAGTACCTTCTTAGGTTACGGGCGTGCCATGATCTGGGGAGTTCTCGTCCCTCGAGTTCGGACAGTCTGTAGTAGCCCTTTCCAAGCACTTCTATGACTCGGTAGGGTCCTTTCCAGTTGGCTGCCAGCTTTCCTTCTCCAGGTCGGGTTCTTCCAATATCATTTATGATTAAAACGAGATCATTTTTAGCAAAACCTCTTGGCACTACCTTTTGATTATATCTGGAAGCCATTCGTCGCTTTAGTGCTTCTTCTCTGATCCAGGCTCTTTCTTGTACTTCCGAAAGTAGGTTGAGCTCTTTTCTTTGAAGTATAGAATTAGCTTGTTCATTGTAGTGGACTACTCGGGGAGACCCTTCCTCTACTTCTATTGGAATCATTGCCTCCACCCCGTATGCTAATCGAAACGGTGATTCGTTCGTAGTTGAATGAGGGGTTGTTTGATATGCCCATAGGACTTGTGGAAGTTCCTCAGTCCAAGCTCCTTTTGCTTCTTGTAGTCTTCGTTTCAGCCCGGCCAGTATGACTTTGTTGGCTGCTTCGTCTTGTCCATTGGCCTGGGGATGCTCAACGGAGGTGAACTGGTGCTTTATATTCAAGTCGGCCACCAGTTTTATGAAGCCTGCATCTGTGAATTGGGTGCCATTATCTGTGGTGATGGAGTATGGGACTCCGAACCTCATAACGATATTTCTATATAGAAATTTCCGGCTTCTTTGAGCAGTGGCGTTGGCCAGGGATTCTGCCTCAATCCATTTTGTGAAATAGTCCACTCCTACTATGAGAAATTTAACTTGTCTTGATCCCTGGGGAAAGGGGCCGAGAAGATCGAGTCCCCATTTTGCAAACGGCCAAGGAGAAGTCACGCTGATGAGTTCTTCTGGCGGGGCGATGTGAAAGTTGGCATGTTTCTGACATGATGGACATGTCTTTACAAATTCTGTGGCTTTTTTCTGTAATGTTAGCCAATAGAATCCTGCCCAAAGTACTTTTTTGACAAGAGCCCGTGCTCCGAGATGATTGCCACAAATGCCGCCATGTACTTCTTCTAACACTTCCCTTATGTGGGAAGTCGGAACGCATTTTGATAATGGTACTGAGATCCCTCTTTTGTACAATATGTTGTTTATGATGGTGTAGTACTGTGCCTCCCTTTTTAGCCTTTTCGCCTCCTTTTCTTCTGCTGGAAGTGTTCCTGTCTTGAGGTAGTTGATTATGGGGGTCACCCATCCCTGGTCCTGGTTTACTATGGCTAGTACTTTTTCTTCTTCCGAAATTAACGGGTTCTGTAATGTTTCCTGGATGAGGCTTCTATTGTTACCCCCTGGTTTGGTGCTGGCTAGTTTCGAGAGTGCGTCAGCTCGGGCATTTTATTCGCGGGGTATGTGGCAGATCTTATATTCCCCGATGTGTCCGAGCTATTTGTTGGTCTTATCTAAATACCTTTTCATGGTGGGGTCTTTGGCTTGGTAGTTCCCTGTTATTTGTGATGTGACCACTTGTGAATTGCTGTAAATGTTGAGTTTTTGAGCTCCCACCTCTTCAGCCAGCTTCAAACCAGCTAACAATGCTTCATATTCCGCTTGGTTATTTGAGGCCGGGAACCCGAACTTGAGGGAGAGCTCGATTTGGGTTCCTTGGTTGCTTTCTATTATTATGCCTGTGCCACTTCCAGTTTTATTTGAGGAGCCGTCTACATAGAGATTCCATTCTGTGGGGGTTTCCAGGGCATCTGTGAATTCTGCGATAAAGTCGGCCAGATACTGTGATTTGATGGCCGTCCGAGCTTCATATTGGAGGTCGAACTCTGACAACTCGACTGCCCATTGTAGAATTTTGCCCGCTGAATCCATTTTCTGCAATATTCCTTTTAAGGGCTGGTTAGTTCGAACTTTAATGGTATGGGCTTGGAAGTAAGGGCGGAGTCGTCGAGATGTTAAGATGAGAGTATCAGCGAATTTTTCTATTTTCTGGTAGTTCAGCTCGGATCCCTGTAGTGCTTTGCTAATGAAGTAAACGGGTTGTTGTCCGTTCTCATCTTCTCTGACTAGTGCTGAGGCTATTGCCCAGCTTCCCACTGCGAGATATAATATGAGTGGTTCTCCTTCTCGTGGTCAAGATAGGACCGGTGGCCGTCCTAAGAATTTCTTAAAGTCTTGAAAGGCTTGCTCGCATTCTGGTGTCCACTCAAACTATTTTCCCTTTCTTAAAGTAGCATAGAAGGGAAGAGATTTTATCGCAGCTCCTGCTAGGAATCGAGATAGGGCGGCCAATCTCCCATTGAGCTGTTGTACTTCTTTGACGCAGGTTGGGCTCTTCATGTTGAGTATGGCCTGACATTTGTCTGGATTTGCTTCAATTCCTCTTTGTGTGAGCATGAAACCCAAGAACTTGCCCGCTTCTACTGCGAAGGTGCATTTTGCGGGATTAAGTCGCATGTCATGCTTTCTTATGGTGTCGAACACTTGGGCCAAGTCGGACAACAATGTCTCTTCGCTTTGTGTTTTTATTAGCATGTCGTCCACGTAGACTTCCATGATCCTTCCAATGTGATCCGAAAAGACTTTATTCATTAGCCTTTGATAAGTAGCTCCTGCGTTCTTGAGACCGAAAGGCATCACAATGTAGCAGTAGTTTGCTTTCGGTGTTAAGAACGAGGTTTTTTCTTGATCTGGTGGATACATGGAGATTTGGTTGTACCCCGAGTATGCGTCCATAAACGAGAGATATCTATATCCGGAGGAAGCATCTACCAGAGCGTCAATACTTGGGAGTGGGTATGGATCTTTTGGACAAGCTTTGTTGAGATCGGTGTAATCCGTGCACATTCGCCACTTCCCATTTAACTTTTTCACCAAGACGACGTTGACTAACCATAGTGGGTATTTAACCTCTCTTATGAATCCTGCTTCCAGTAGTGCTTGTACTTGTTCTTCCACAGCCTGGGATCGCTCTGGTCCGAGTTTTCTTTGTCTCTGCTGTACTGGCCGAGATCCTGGGTAGACCGCCAATTTATGGCTTATTAGCTTAGGGTCTATCCCCGGCAACGACGCCAATGTTCCGGGGGTTACCTGAAACTGGAGGTCGATCTCGGACGAGATCTCCTATGCTGGTCGGAGCTGTTGTGTCCGACTTGTTGGACTTGGTGATGATGCTGATCCTTCGTTCCCGGAGGGTGGGGGGTACCTGCAAGGGACTCCGATGCTTAAGTTAGCAAGGGTATTAAGCAGGTATTGAGTAGAATCAGAGTATGAGTTATACCTGGGTGCTCCAGTGTATTTATAATGGTGAGATGTGACCTTCTTTGGATAAGATAAGTTAGTTATCTTATCTTATCTTATCTTTTGGTGAGGTCAGCTTATCTTCCATGGAACCGCCCTTGTCTCTATCGGCTTGGGTTGCCTTTGGATCTGGGTCGTATTCCTTGAGTTGGGCCCTTCTTTGGGCTTTTCCTGTCGCTTTGGCCGACTTCTTCGTAAAGGAGTCGATCCGCTTGACCTAAAGAGGTCGGTCGCTTTGCTACTGAATATCCCGGATTGGACAGCTCGACCCAAGGTATGAGCATAACCAGAAGTAGACTTTCTTGAATCAAGATCCCCAGCCATATCCGTATCTGTGTAACCATCCAACACAGGTTGGCCACTCCCAAAGTATAAACAAACTCTGGAAGTACCATTAAGATATCTAAGAATCCACTTCACTGCTTGCCAGTATTCCTTGCCAGTATTAGAGAGAAACCGACTAACAACTCCAACGGCATGAGCAATATCCGACCTGATGCAAACCATAGCATACACCAAACTGCCAACTGCAGATGCATATGAAATCTTCTTCATTTTTGCTTTCTCTTTCTCACTTGTAGGACGTTGCTGCAAACTCATATTGAAATGACTAGTAAGTGGAGTACTAACATATTTGGAATTACTCATTGATGTGTGGAAAACGACCCAACACAAAACTCACCGGCAAGTGTACCGGGTCGCATCAAGTAATAATAACTCACATGAGTGAGGTCGATCCCACAGGGATTGAAGGATTGAGCAATTTTAGTTTAGTGGTTGATTTAGTCAAGCGAATCAAGTTTTGGTTGAGTGGGTTGTATTTATCAGAAGCTAAATTGCTTGGAATATAAAGGAAGAAGAGGAAACTGCAGTAAATTAAAGAGCAGGGAAATAAACTTGCTGAATCTTAAAGGACGAGAAATTAAATAACTGAAACTTAAAGTGCAAGAAATGTAAATTGCAGTAACTTAAATGGCAAGAAATGTAAATTGCTTGAAATTAAAAGGGAATTGAGGACTGGGATTGCAGAGTTCCAGCAAGAGAAAGTAAATTGCAACAATTAATAGAATAGAAGGTGAATTGGAATAAACTAAAATTCAAACAGAGAATAAAATTAAAGTGCAGCAGGGTTCCCAGAAGAACCAAAAAAAGAAAATGGGATCTCAGGTCTCAAGAGACTAGAAAGCAAAGTCTAGATCTCAATTGCCTTCCCAGATCCAAGTTCACAAAGCAATTAACAAGAAATAGAAGAAGAAGCAGTAAAGGAAATTGAAATTAAACTCAATTGTGCATAAAGATGTTTAAAGAGATTTTGAATGGAGATTGAGACAGAATTTCCTCAATTCTTCACACCTAAAACTCAAAACAAGGAAATTAAAAATGCCCAAGCAAGAACGAGGAAGAAGAGAGATCAATTCTCCTCCCCAATTCTCTGAAATCTCAGTTCAGTCTCTCAAGTAAAGTTGCAAAAATTCAAAGCTCAAAGAAAGTGCAAAATTCAAAAGTCAAGCAAAAAGTCCTAATTACATCAAACTAGCTCCTATTTATACACTTTCTATTCTTGGATTTTGGGATTTGGATGGGCTTTTGATTTGGTGAAGAAATGAATTAAGTTGGATTTTTAATTCAATTTTTGGCCCAAAAATAATAGCTTCCAGGAGGCTGCCCTGCCCTTGTGGAGGGCAGGGCAGGATTTGGTGCTTGGTGCGTGCGTGGTGCGGCGTGGTGTAGGCTTGGTGCGCAGGATGCTGCCCTGCCCTCGCGGAGGGCAGGGCAGAAAAAGTTGGTACGCCAGAATTGTGCTGTGGTGCGCTGCTGGTGCTGCCAGATGATGCTGCGGTGCGCCAGAATGGTGCCTTGGTGCGCCAGAATTGTGCCACCACAAAATGCTGCCCTGCCCTCCGCGAGGGCAGGGCAGTGTTTCCACTTTGACGTCCCGAGTTTGAAACTTGGGTGCTACACACGCTACCCTTTTTCCTTGGCTTTCTTGGTACCAAAGTGAAGCTTAATTCTTTGCTTCCTCATGGTCCCGTGTTCAACTCTTGTGGCAAGCATTGTAGACATTTTCCTTTGGTTTTCTTCCCTTGGTGAGCCCGATACTGCCCTTGTGGAGGGCAGGGCAAGGTTTTGTTCTTCTTGATTCCAAGGCACAAATTTGTGCTCTGCCCTTGTAGTGGGCAGGGCAGAGTTGCCTTTCATGCTTTGTTCCCTTATGTTGCCCTCCTAGAGGGCAGTGTGCCCTTGTGGAGGGCAATGCTTGCCTCCCCTCTTTACATGCGGCACACTTCTCCTTCCTTTGACCACATTTTCTTCTCCTTTGGTCACGCTTTCTTAGGCCACGCTGTTCTCTTTTATTCTTTTCTTCACCTACATTAAACCAAAACAACCACTCCAAGTATCACTAAATTCACAAGGCTTATAAATCAATTAAAATTCAATTAAAATTAGCTTAAACCTCATGAATTAACATTAATTTCATGGTGGTTGTTTGATTTAAAGAAGTTATGCATTTTCACTCCAAATCACTTACTTAGGATGCAAGAAAGTGCATAAAGACTAATAAAACAAGTGAAATTAGCTTGAAAAATGGGTATATGATGACTTGTCATCACAACACCAAACTTAAATCTTGCTTGTCCCCAAGCAAGCATCAAATTTAAGAGCAATTGAAATGAATAAAAAAAAAGAACACATATCCTTATTAGGCATATAGCAGAACCTGATTTATGGGATCTTTATGCAGACAATGATAACTCAATTATTGTTGCTGTTACATAATGTACATCTTTCCTCAAAGGCTTGCTAAACTTGCTGTTAGAAGAATCACTTTTTAATTACTCCCTTGCTAACTTTTCTTGGCTTATAATGCTTTACAAGCTTATTATTCTTTTAGAGGTTTGGTGTCTAATGTTGCAGTAGTAGCCTTTGGCTTTATTTTTTTCTTTTACTCAACATCTTTCCACCAAAGACACATTGCTCACTAATTCTTCCTAGGATCATTGATGCCCAGCATCTCTTTGGATAACTAAATGTTCTGTATCTAAGTTGCTCTTTATTGTGGACTTTCAATTAGCCATCCCAAATCAGTTGATCTAAGTGACCGGGTTTTAAAATACCCCTTAGAATTTACTCATCCAAGCATATCTTAGTACAAGAACACCACAGGCATATGTCCTAGGGTCCAAGCTATTGGTGTCCAACCTTTATTCTTTGTTTTTCTTGCCATTTTGGCTTTTTCTTCTTCCTTTTCTTTCTGTTTTTATTCCCAAGGGCTTTTTCATTATTGATAAGAGTCTTTGTGACAGCAAGCTAACTCACACTTGAATGAGAATGATATTATGCAACAATTATTTCATGAGTTATGCATTTAATCAAACACATATACCACCACTAACTTCCATTCTTACTTATGCAACATTGGATATTTCACTTTTCAATTCAAACAAATCTCTTTTATTTAAGCATATGGGAAACAAAACAAATTTCAAGCTAAGTGATGGATAACAAGCATTATGCAGATTTAGCATTTTTAACAAGCAATTTCACTTGCAACTAGATAAACACTTTAGCAAGTCATACAATGGTTTCTAGCTTCAAAACATTTCACAGCAGCAAGGGTTAAGTTTAGATACAACCTTTGAAGTTGCAGCCCTTTGATTCTTCCTTCTGTTGTGTTTTCTTTGAGTTAAGATGCACAATATCTTCAATTGTTGACTCATGTCCTGCATAATTCTCAAAGTTGCTTGCTTCTCAAGCCCTTAATTATATGGTTAGTGTGCATAAACTGAGTGTGGTTCCTGGATTTGTTTTGGTGTGAGAACACCAAACTTAATTGTTTGCCACTGCCTCTTATGCAACAATTTTAACCATATGTGAAACCTTGTGTCCTTGCTAAAGGTTAATGAAATTAAAGCTAGAAAGCAATTAAACAGTTGAATAATGTGTTTGGTTGCTTGGAGCTAGCATCATGCAAGAGGTGAGAATGTGTTTTTAAATGATATTTTTGGTGGAACACCAAACTTAGAATCTTTCATTCTCCCTTAAATTGTTTTGGTGTGCAACACCAAACTTATCTCCTTGCAATACATACCAATTATTCAACATTTTTATTGAAAAAGCTATAAAAAGAAAGCTACCTCAGGTTGGGTTGCCTCCCAACAAGCGCTCTTTTATTGTCACTAGCTTGACATCTTCTGTTCTGCTGATCATAGAGGTTGAAAATCACAATGCCTTAGCTTGTCTTTCTTTACTGTGAACTTCCTTCCGGTTTCCTCTTTGATGACCTCTATAAATTCTTGTGGAAGGATCTTAGTCACAATGTAGTGATCAGACAACTGTGGGGACACCTTCATGGTTTGAATATTGATCATCACTCGATCCCCTAGTGAGAATTTTCCAGTGGGGATTTTCTGCTTTTCTTTAGTTCTATCCTCTGTCTTTCCTTGAAAGAATCCCTTGTTGTGTTCTTCTTGGCTGGTACTTCCTTTGTCCAGTATTTTCTCATTGTCCTCTATGATCCTTTTCCACCCTTCCTTCTTTGTAGCATCTTCGTTGTTGGTTGGTTTGTCTTCAATGGTTTTGAGGAAAGTATTTGGTTTCTTCTCACCCATTTCTGCAAAGTACTTTGCCAGTTGAGCTATCTGCTCTTCAATTCCTCTGATTAACATCTCTTGGTTCCTTGTTGTTTCCTCTTGGTGTTTCATCATTCTCTCTATTAGGATCTCCAAGTCTGTGATTCTCTGAGAGTCTTGTGAGATTGGTTGGTTATGAGATGTTAAAGGTTGGAAGAGTGAGTGTGATGGTGGCATGTAGTGGTTGTTATTGCTGTAATGGTGTTTTTGCTGGTTTGAGAAGTTGGGGTTGTTGTAATTGAAGTTCCTTGGTTCGTGATTTTGGTTCTCAGTCCTTTTCCAGTTGGAGTGAGTCTGGCAGTGTGTGTTTTATGAGTATTGGCTTTGATTGGCACTGGTGGATAAGTGATGTTGGTTGTTTGTGGTCATGGATTTGCCCTGGTTAAAACTTCTTTGTTCTTGATATCGGGCCTCCCCCATTCTTAGATAAGAATGAGGTCTCCATGGTGGAAATTTGGCATTCACTGCAGCGGACTGCAGGCCATCAACTTTTCCATCCCTCAGCCCCATATGTTGTTGTGTTTGATGTTGCGTTTGATTGTTCAGGTTCATGGATGCCTTCATTCCTTCAAGTTTCATTACTTCTTTTTCAGAAATTGCATTCTGTGGTTTCTCGCATGAGTATTGGTTGATAACTCCTTTGTCATTGAAATTTGCAATTCCTTGGGTGGTTGTTGTTGCTTTGAGTATGACATCTGAGAAGTAATCCACTGCCTTTCTTGTTTCTGGGGTCAATCCTTCATAGAAAGCTCGGAAGCCCACTTTATCAGTCGCTTTCTTGTATCTTTCCCAGGCCTTGAAGAGTGGTTCTTCGTCCCCTTGTGTGAATAGATGTTCCTCCTCTTTCAGCTGGATGATCTGTCTGGATGAGGTGAATTTGGCCAGAAATTTGGTGACCAAATCATCCCAACTAGTGATACTTCCTTGGGGAAAAGTTTCAAACCATTGTGCAGCTTCACCCTTTAATGAGAAAGGGAATAACAGGATCTTGTAAGTGTCATGATCTGGACCATCGGTTTTGACCGCATTACAAGTTCTCAGGAAAGTAGATATGTGCTGTTGAGGATCTTCCAATGGATTTCCGTCATAAGAACAATTGTTCTTGATGAGTGTAATAAGTGGTGGCTTCATGTCATGATATCCTTTGTCTGTAGCAACTCGTACGCAAACAATCAAGATGACCAACCAACAGCACGCTTGAGAATTGAGTGCAGTTAATTGAGATAAATTGTTAGCGAGTTAATAGAGGCAATTCCTCAAACAGTTAGTATGTTAGTCAAAATTAAAATAACAGAAAAGAAAAATTGCTTGATCTAGATCTCTACTTCACTTAATCATTGTCAATCTATTTCAATCCCCGGCAACGGCGCCAAAAACTTGATGTGTGGAAAACGATCCAACACAAAACTCACCGGCAAGTGTATCGGGTCGCATCAAGTAATAATAACTCACATGAGTGAGGTTGGTGGACGAAATTGTGATCAATACTTTTCACAACTCACATAATCCCCGGTGATGAACCCCAAAAAACGTGGTGTTCAATACCATGGCATAAACACAACTTCGCACAACTAACCAGCAAGTGTACTAGGTCGTCCAAGTAATAAACCTTACGCGAGTAAGGGTCGATCCCACAGAGATTGTTGGTATGAAGCAAGCTATGGTCACCTTGTAAATCTTAGTCAGGAAAACTCAAATGGATATGGGTGATATACGAATAAAACATAAAGATAAAGATAGAGATACTTATGTAATTCATTGGTGGGAATTTCAGATAAGCGTATGAAGGTGCTGTGTTCCTTCCGTCTCTCTGCTTTCCTACTGTCTTCATCCAATCCTTCTTACTCCTTTCCATGGCAAGCTGTATGCAAGGGTTTCACCGTTGTCAGTGGCTACCTCCCATCCTCTTAGTGGAAATGTTCAACGCACCCTGTCACGGCACGACTATCCATCTGTCGGTTCTCAATCAGGCCGGAATAGAATCCAGTGATTCTTTTGCGTCTGTCACTAACGCCCCGCCCTCAGAAGTTTGAAGCTCGTCACAGTCATTCAATCATTGAATCCTACTCAGAATACCACAGACAAGGTTTAGACCTTCCGGATTCTCTCGAATGCCGCCATCAATTCTAGCTTATACCACGAAGATTCCGGTTAAAGAATCCAAGAGATATCCACCCAATCTAAGGTAGAACGGAGGTGGTTGTCAGGTACACGTTCATAGGTGAGAATGATGATGAGTGTCACGGATCATCACATTCATCAAGTTGAAGAACAAGTGATATCTTAGAACAAGAACAAGCGGAATTGAATAGAAGAACAACAGTAATTGCATTAATACTCGAGGTACAGCAGAGCTCCACACCTTAATCTATGGTGTGTAGAAACTCCACCGTTGAAAATACATAAGTGATAGTGTGATCATTGGCTTCGGCCCCAGAGAGGGAACCAGAAGAACCAAGATGAAAATACAATAGCAAAAGGTCTTATTTATAAGGAACTAGTAGCCTAGGGTTTACAGAAATGAGTAAATGACATAAAAATCCACTTCTGGGCCCACTTGGTGTGTGCTTGGGCTGAGCATTGAAGCATTTTCATGTAGAGACTCTTCTTGGAGTTAAACGCCAGCTTTTATGCCAGTTTGGGCGTTTAACTCCCATCCTTGTGCCAGTTCCGGCGTTTAACGCTGGGAATTCTGAGGGTGACTTTGAACGCCGGTTTGGGCCATCAAATCTTGGGCAAAGTATGGACTATCATATATTGCTGGAAAGCCCAGAATGCCTACTTTCCAACGCCGTTAAGAGCGCGCCAATTGGGCTTCTGTAGCTCCAGAAAATCCACTTCGAGTGCAGGAAGGTCAGAATCCAATAGCATCTGCAGTCCTTTTCAGTCTCTGAATCAGATTTTTGCTCAGGTCCCTCAATTTCAGCCAGAAAATACCTGAAATCACAGAAAAACACACAAACTCATAGTAAAGTCCAGAAAAGTGAATTTTAACTAAAAACTAATAAAAATATACTAAAAACTAACTAGATCATACTAAAAACATACTAAAAACAATGCCAAAAAGCGTATAAATTATCCGCTCATCAGAGGTCGATCCCACAGGGATTGAAGGATTGAGCAATTTTAGTTTAGTGGTTGATTTAGTCAAGCGAATCAAGTTTTGGTTGAGTGGGTTGTATTTATCAGAAACTAAATTGCTTGGAATGTAAAGGGAGAAGAGGAAACTGCAGTAAATTAAAGAGCAGGGAAATAAACTTGTTGAATCTTAAAGGACGAGAAATTAAATAACTGAAACTTAAAGTGCAAGAAATGTAAATTTCAGTAACTTAAATGGCAAGAAATGTAAATTGCTTGAAAGTAAAAGGGAATTGAGGACTGGGATTGCAGAGTTCCAGCAAGAGAAAGTAAATTGCAACAATTAGTAGAATAGAAGGTGAATTGGAATAAACTAAAATTCAAACAGAGAATGAAATTAAAGTGCAGCAGGTTCCCAGAAGAACCAAAAAAAGAAAATGGGGTCGCAGGTCTCGAGAGACTAGAAAGCAAAGTCTAGATCTCAATTGCCTTCCCAGATCCAAGTTCACAAAGCAATTAACAAGAAATAGAAGAAGAAGCAGTAAAGGAAATTGAAATTAAACTCAATTATGCAGAAAGATGTTTAAAGAGATTTTGAATGGAGATTGAGACAGAATTTCCTCAATTCTTCACACCCAAAACTCAAAACAAGGAAATTAAAAATGCCCAAGCAAGAACGAGGAAGAAGAGAGATCAATTCTCCTCCCCAATTCTCTGAAATCTCGGTTCAGTCTCTCAAGAAAAGTTGCAAAAATTCAAAGCTCAAAGAAAGTGCAAAATTCAAAAGTCAAGCAAAAAGTCCTAATTACATCAAACTAGCTCCTATTTATACACTTTCTATTCTTGGATTTTGGGATTTGGATGGGCTTTTGATTTGGTGAAGAAATGAATTAAGTTGGATTTTTAATTCAACGTTTGGCCCAAAAATAATAGCTTCCAGGAGGCTGCCTTGCCCTTGTGGAGGGCAGGGCAGGATTTGGTGCTTGGTGCGTGCGTGGTGCGGCGTGGTGCAGGCTTGGTGCGCAGGATGCTGCCCTGCCCTCGCGGAGGGCAGGGCAGAAAAAGTTGGTGCGCCAGAATTGTGCTGTGGTGCGCTGCTGGTGTTGCCAGATGATGCTGCGGTGCGCCAGAATAGTGCCTTGGTGGGCAGTGTTTCCACTTTGACGTCCCGTGTTCGAAACTTGGATGCTACCCACGCTACCCTTTTTCCTTGGCTTTCTTGGTAACAAAGTGAAGCTTAATTCCTTGCTTCCTCATGGTCCCGTGTTCAACTCTTGTGGCAAGCATTGTAGACATTTTCCTTTGGTTTTCTTCCCTTGGTGAGCCCGATACTGCCCTTGTGAAGGGCAGGGCAAGGTTTTGTTCTTCTTGATTCCAAGGCACAAATTTGTGCTCTGCCCTTGTAGTGTGCAGGGCAGAGTTGCCTTTCATGCTTTGTTCCCTTATGTTGCCCTCCTAGAGGGCAGTGTGCCCTTGTGGAGGGCAATGCTTGCCTCCCCTCTTTACATGCGGCACACTTCTCCTTCCTTTGACCACATTTTCTTCTCCTTTGGTCACGCTTTCTTAGGCCACGCTTTTCTCTTTTATTCTTTTCTTCACCTACATTAAACCAAAACAACCACTCCAAGTATCACTAAATTCACAAGGCTTATAAATCAATTAAAATTCAATTAAAATTAGCTTAAACCTCATGAATTAACATTAATTTCATGGTGGTTGTTTGATTTAAAGAAGTTATGCATTTTCACTCCAAATCACTTACTTAGGATGCAAGAAAGTGCATAAAGACTAATAAAACAAGTGAAATTAGCTTGAAAAATGGGTATATGATGACTTGTCATCACTCATGCTAAACCTCTCTAAAACCTTCTCAATATACTTCTGCTGTGACAACTACAGTTTCTCATTCTTCCTGTCACGAGTGATACTCATGCCAAAGATTTTCTTTGCAGGACCCAAATCCTTCATAGCAAAGGATTTGTTCAAGTCTTTTTTAAAACTTTCAATCTTCTTAGTGTCATGACCAACAATCAACATGTCATCAACATAAAGCAAGAGAATTATAAAACCACCATCAGAAAATTTCTTAACATACATACAATGATCAGAAGAAGTCTTACTGTACCCATGACCTTCCATGAAGGAATCAAACTTTGTGTACCACTGCCTTGGCGCTTGCTTCAGCCCATATAAGCCCTTCTTCAACTTGCATACAAGGTGCTCCTTTCCTTTAACCTTGAAACCCTCTGGTTGCTCCACATATATTTCTTTATCTATGTCACTGTGAAGGAATGCAGTCTTCACATCAAGCTGCTCAACCTCTAAATTCAAGCTAGCCGCCAATCCAAGCACAACTCGAATAGAGGACATCTTCACAACTGGAGAGAAAATCTCCTCAAAATCAATACCTTTCTTTTGCTCAAAGCCTTTCACAACTAATCGAGCTTTGTACCTTGGTCGTGAGATATTTTCATTCGCTTTCAATTTGAACACCCATTTATTCTTGAATGCTCTCTTTCCCTTCAGTAACTTCACCAATTCAAAAGTATGATTCTCATGCAAGGATTTCATTTCTTCTTGCATGGCCGTCAACCACGCGTACACGTGGGTACTCTTGTGCCCCAGGCACAAAACTGGCACAACTCTGGCACAACTCTCTGGAAAATAGCTGGGCATTGGGTGCAGCCCATCGGCGCACCCGCGCACATCACGCGCACGCGTGGATGGCGCTTTCTGGAAGAACGGCGCGTATGCGCCATGTGCGCCTACGCGCGGGGGGTTACTCTGCTAAAATTTTTCTAAGTTAAAAGTTGCAGAATTCACAGACTCAACCCCCAATCTTCCAACGGACATAACTTTCTCAATTTAAATTGTTTTTCACTCGTTCTTCGAACGGCCTGGACATCCCGGATCCAATTTTATTTCTAAACAGATTTGGCACAAAACGGGGATCCGTAGTCCAAGTTATGTCCCGTCAAAGTATGCCCAAAAATCATGTTTTTATACAAAACCACAAAGTGCCATTTTCAAAACAAGCCATTTTCAACTCTTTTTAAAACCAATCAAAACATGCCAATTTCATCCCCTTTTCTTTGAAATCAATCAAAATATGTTAAAGTTAACATCAAGCCTCCTCAACTTACACATTGACACTTTATCACAAATCACAAAATCACTATCCCATTATTTTAACCCACTTCACCCAAGTGGCTCAAACTCAAACACATTGACATATCATATACTCTTTCTCATGCCAATTTCCAACAACACCATTTTCAATCAACCATCATTGTACATAATCAATATCATACTCACCATCAATATGGTTTCACTCACAATCCAACCTTAATCAATCATCAAACATATATCATAACATGTATATTTCTCATACATCATACCATCAAGGCATCAATAATCATCATCACATATATGACCACATCATATATATCAACCATTCAACAACATCAATAATTCAATGCCTATCTTAGGGCCTCTAGCCTAAGTATTTCCTACCACATTACATATTAGATACGGGAAACCGAGACCATACCTTAGCCGATTTTCCAAGCTCAACCGGAGCACTTCCAAACCACTTTTTCTCAAGCTCTCAAGGCCTCAACACTTTCAAGAATAGATTTTTCACCTCCAAATCCCTTTTCAAGCTATTCAATATCACCAATCAAGCTCCAATATTCACACATACACAACCTAAGCCGCAATCATCATACCCATACACAACATCTCAATACCCAAACATCATAGAACAACAAATTACACAAGAGTTGAGAATCTTACCACACCCAAGATCCAAGGAGACAATATTAACCTTCTCCTTCAAGAGAGTTGGGTCCTATAACATCAAAGAGCCCAAAATCTTAATATTTTTGCTCATGAAACTCGAAATCAATGCTGGAAATTCGAAGAGCAAGACGTGGCTTACCTCAAGATTGATTGTATGGGTTTTGTAGAGCTCTTCGCGATGAACGCGTGGCCGCAAACGGTGCAGCAATCGGAGCTCTAGATCAAAAGTTATGGTGGTTTGAAGATCAAGGAGAGATATAACTTGAGAGAGTGTTCTTCCTCCCTTTCTTTCTAATTTCAGCGTGAATTTGAGTGTTGTGAGGAGAGAGAGTGCTGAAAACTAGGGTTTTGATTTAGTTATGTTGGGCCAAGGGCCCACTTTGGGTCCGGTTGGCCTGGTTTGGCCCGTTCGGTCCAATCTTGGTCCGAATTCTATAAAATTGGTACCGAAATTCTCGTCTCAATCTCCTCTATCACATTTAGCCATAAAAATCACATTTTAGGCTTTCTAGAATAAATTCTAATTTATGGGTTAATTAACCAGGTCTTACAATGTCACCGTGAAGGAATGCAGTCTTCACATCAAACTGCTCAACCTCTAAATTCAAGTTAGCCGCCAATCCAAACACAACTCGAATAGAGGACATCTTCACAACTGGAGAGAAAATCTCCTCAAAATCAATACCTTTCTTTTGCTCAAAGCCTTTCACAACCAATCGAGCTTTGTACCTTGGTCGTGAGATATTTTCATCCGCTTTCAATTTAAACACCCATTTATTCTTGAATGCTCTCTTACCCTTCAGTAACTTCACCAATTCAAAAGTATGATTCTCATGCAAGGATTTCATTTCTTCTTGCATGGCCTTTAACCAATCTTTCTTATGCTCATTATTAGACATAGCTTCCACTAGACCTAGAGATTTGTTTGTGGTCCCTAACAAATTGGGGCCCATAGTTTAAAAAAAAGGCGTCGAGGGAGAAGAGAAAATTTGGGGGAAAAGGGCAAGCTATCTTGATCCGATTGATCTGGTAAATTCACTCCATTTCTTATGAAATTTCAGTATGTTATTTTTGGTGTAGAGATGAACATTAGAATATAACTTGCTAGTTGTATTGCCTTCTCTTTTACCTGATTTGAGATACCCACTTTGTGGAGGATTTATGTTGATTCCATCAGTTTTGATGATGTATTTTGTTGATTGTTGAGATGCCCTAGTGTCACTAGGAAGACTGTTTGTGTACCCATTATTCTGATAGTGAAAGATTTTACTAGACTAGGTCCCGTGGGATTTTTGTCCCTCTTTTGGGGGTTTTCTCACGTTAAAATTCGGGTATCTGATTATTTAATTTCTGCCATTATATTTGATGTTTGGAGTATCTTTGGTATTGCCTATTTAATCGCACAGGTTGTGGAAAAATTATTTTTGGTACTTCTGCTGTTAGACAGGTTCTTGTTTTAAACTTTTGTTAAGTTTGTCCAACAGTAACAACACAAAATGCATGAATATAAATGACTTGTAAAGACTTATACATGGAAAATAATTCTCTTCTAAATATGTAACCTAAAAAACATAACCCAACAAATCTAACATTAATCGTACACTTTTCTAGTTTTAAGTTCTGCTCATTAAGTCGAAATTGTGCTTTTTTAAAACGCCTAAATACAAATCTTATCTTAAACTTAACATGAATAGTAAAGAGTATGAACTTGTTCTTATAAATGCATATATTTCTTAAAAAAAAAAGTATCTACACTAAAATCTCATTTCAAAATCAAATAAATATATCAATTCTTACAATACATAAAGATATAATATTTGAATAAATTTGACTTTATCTTAAATACAAACCATTTCAAACATAAGTTATTGTGACAAAAAATCGTCCCACTACAAAATAATGTAAAAATCAAATTTAACGAAGAACAATTATTATATAATTAAAAGGAATAAAGTATGGATAAATTAATGAAAAATGAAGGAATTCTAATTTCTTCCTTAGAGAAATCAATAATTCACCAATTTGACGCGCAAAAGTTTTATATTTGAAATAGAGCTTATTTTTTTAGTGGTAAGTTTTTTGAATAAATGATCATTTGTATCTCCATAAAAGATAAAAACGCTGACATATGTACCCATACTAAATTAAAATTAAACTTGTACTCACGTAAGATGCCTTTTGTGTGACAAAAGTACTCTGTCTTTGGAAGGTTAGAGTGCCACGTAAAGTACTTTTGTCACACAAAGGACATCTTATGTGAGTACAAGTTTAGTTTCGATCTAGTATGGATACATATATCAGTGTTTTCATCTTTTATGAATATAAATGATCATTTATTTTAATTTTTTTTTGTTATTTTTAATTAAATTCATTAAATTTTGTGAATTTTCTGCTCAAACTTTTTATTGGCAATAACTTAATACGTTGTCTAAACTAACCAATTTTAGTAAGAGATTAGCTTCCACAGTTTTTGTGATCTATTAAACAAAATAACTCTAAACTTAATTTAGACAAATGAAAAATAAAAATTTTATATGCAGTAGTGTAAAAAATAAAGATTTTATAAATTACATGCAAAATATCAAGGGAAGTAAAAATATAAAAGAAAATAAAAAATAAAAACATAAAAGAAGAAAATATTATTATTATTATTTTATTTTTCTGGTACTATTTATTACGTTTTTATAGATAGAATTTAATTTTTTATTATATAAAAAAGGCTTTGATCTTTCTTTCTAGAATTTTTTTTATATATCAAAACTTCATTGAAAAAATAAAATAAAATCATATAAATACTCCAAGAAAAAAACTAAGATAAAGAAATTATGAAATATTTAGATTTCATTAAAATATTTAGGCATAAATAAATATTTGGTAAATATTTCATTTTAAATGATAGTTTCATTTCATATTAATATTTGGTAAGAATCCTCTCTGATAGAAGTTGGGAAGTTTCCTTCACAATCCAACCTACCAAACAGTCCCTTCCATTCCATTGATGAAATCAACTTGGCCAGACATTGGTAAGCTCCGATAATTAGGATGGTATGAAAGAATGAAAGCACTAACCTGTCTCTATTTGGAAACAATTATGCCCCAGTTAAGTGCATAGTATTCAAGAATTGAATGGAACCTTAGCTTATTGCACTCTTCTTCCATATTTGCACCATCAAACACATAACTTGCCCTTGACAATTCATGCGTAGCTTTGGTGTATCTGCCTAATAACAATTAAAGCAATATACATAAATTGATGCTCTTCCAAATAATTATTAATTCAAAGTTATCAATGTCGGTTTGTTTAGATAGTTTGATTAATAATTAATTTATTAAATAACAGGTTGTGAACAAAAAATTGTGATTGCTTAAATTAATTATATAGATGAATTATAAACCTCTATTTATAAGGGGAGAGAATCATCATTCTCTCCAATCCTCTAACTTCTATCAGTCTCTCCAACTCTTTATACTTGTACAATGAAATCAGTTTTCATTGTTTTCTATATTATACTAATTACATTTTTATTTCGTCCTACTTATAGTACTTATCAATTCTTCAAATTATCCCTACAATGGCCACCATCCTATCAGCAGCAATATGGAGTACCGACAATCCAAAAAAATTTTACAATTCACGGGTTATGGCCACAAAATTTCTCTCGCCCTTGGCCACAATATTGTTCTAGAAGCCCTTCAGCTTCATTTAACATAAAGACAGTGAGTTAATTATTTAAACTTTATCCATTTTCATTTATCTTCTTGTTATTTAATAAATTAATTATTAATTATTTTTGTGATTTATTCTTGTAGATAACTAATTTGAGAGGCCAATTAGAAATTGATTGGCCAAATCTAAATGGCCAAAGTCTCAATGACAAATTTTGGGAAGATGAATGGAATAAGCATGGAACTTGCAGTCTAAATAAGTTTCAACAATTTCAATATTTTAGTTTAGCCATTGATATTAAAAATAAATTGGACATCCTGCGCTTGCTCGAAAATGCAGGAATAAGGCCTAATGCAACCGTAACTTATAATTATATTGATATTGTTGATGCAATTAAAGCTAAAATTGGTCCTTTTGAGCCTCAACTACACTGCGTAATGCCTCACAATAATGTGTTATTGCTTGAGGTTCGGGTGTGTCTGGATGACAAGGGAGCTACATATATCTCATGTGGTAATCGTTACAACTCATGCCAAGGAAATCGCATTTACATACCCGAGTGAAGTTTTTTTGTATCAAATTATTATTATTATTATTATTGTTGTTGTTGTTGTTGTGTGAAAAATAGAAATCAATTATTGATTTCTCAAAAATAAATATGCTTGTATCCAATTATTATTATTATTATTATTATGGAATGAAAAATAGAGATCAATTATTGATTCTCTAAATAAATATGCTTGTTGTACTCAATTATTATTATTATTATTATTATTATTATTATTATTATTATTATTATTATTTGGTGTGAAAAATAGGGATCAATTATTATTATAATGGAATTGAATTAAATTTGGATCTATTTTAAGGTAACATCAATAAAGATTGTGAAATTACCTAATTTGACCGTTTACTTATCTTTCAAAAAATGAGTTTGGGTCTAAATGGTCCATGAGCTAGTTCTTTTTTGGACAATGCTTTGTGAAAGACTAGAAGCTAACTTCAATGAACAACCAAAATATTGATGATCTTTATAAAAATATATATATATATATATATATATATATAATTTGTAAAATATTTTTTTTATCCTTTTCTATGTCATCTCTTTCATGATTCCATCCACCTACCAACTACTTTAAAAATGATATATTGGTAAAATTATTAAAATGTGAATTATAATTAGGATAAAATTAGTATCATAAAATGGCTTCTAATATGACTAAATTCTTTTTTATTTTGCATTATTTAATATTTTCTCTACAAAATTTCTAAATTTTTTTTCCTTCAAATGATAAATATAAGAGTAAAAGAAAAACAAATATTCTAACAAGAAAAATAAGCTCTCCTTATTTATTTATTTATTTTTTCTAAGAAACATGAAAGCACCCTTTTGTTATATAACAAACAAAGAATCAACACCGAAACAGGTAATGATTTGGTTCTATAAAACAATGCGAGCAATGAGCCCTCTCTCTTCTTACGCTCTCCTTTTCTCTTCCTAGGTCCAGGATCACCAGAGCTTCCACCTGAATATTTTATTTTGATATGAGCTGGCAACTGCAAAGCAAATAAAAAGGATGATCAATTATTGGAAATCATTCAGTTCAACCAACTGATGGTTTACAAGAACATAAAATACATTTTGGAACATTCCAATGGCACTGCTTTCAGTGATATCATTCTTTGTAATTAGGCCTCTCGAGTCACTTTTATAGAAAATGTGAGAGAAAATTCAAATAAAGATGTAAAATTTGAATTATGTTAGTACCACAGAAGCAGGAGGAAGGGGTTGAAGGAATAGTGACCTCGAAATGTGAAAACATTATACCTAACAGGCAGTAATATCACATAGAACATGATGGGTGCAGTGGAGATACATCACTTTTTTTTCATCCTTGGTGTAGATTCAATGTAAGTTTCTGGTTTTAGTCTCTTTTCCTTTAAATCATTGCAGTTGTAAGTGATGAAGATTTCTTGGGTATGTGGTTACTTATGAATTAGGAGCATTAAATTTTAGGATTAAATATTGAGAATTTTACTTATAAATAAGTCAACTTCACTCAAGTCAAATTAGTTAAAGTTTATAAATGCTAAATATTGCTGAATTAGTTTTTAAAAATGGTATAAAGTTTTTACTTTTTCCTTCTCAATAAAATTTAATAGTTATATACAATTAAAAAGATTTTAAGTTTAACATATGTAGTGAGGAATATATATAGTTTATTGGTTTAATTATAAATATATATTTTCATATAGTTATCAATAAAATATTATCGCACTATTAACACAATTTGATTTTTGTAATTATTATCAACTTTAAAAGCCATATATTGTTATCATCATAATGATAACATACAAACTTTACACTTCTATCATGGTCAAACTCTAAAATACATATAAAATCAATGAAATCAATGATGAATTAGAAATCATTTTGAATGATTTTTCAAATATTCGAATGGACCTAATGCATCAAACTTAATCTTATATTACCGAGTATCGTTTAATTTGCTCCAATTTTCTCCATATTCTGGAAAGTTAGCAACTTATGCTACTTTTAATAATAATTTATTGTCCGTTCAGTTTACCAACATGCTACTTTTTGTGCGAAAAATATTTTTTTTAGTATAAGAAATAGGGTAAATTAGAGTATTAACTATTAAGTATAGACTTGTTTTATTAATTATCATTTAATTGTCTATATAAAATTATACATTTGAAGGTGTTATAAAAGCACCCTTTTGTTAATATAACAAACAAAGAATCAACACCTGAAACAGAAAATTGAGTTGGTTCTTCTAGTGCAAGCAACCTTAGAACCCTTCAAGGCAATACCTTGAGAGAAAAACAATGGGAGCAATGAGTACAGCATAATGATTTATACAATATATCGAATTAAACACAATGAGCAATAAACACACTTAATAAAAAGACAAGCACTTACAGCCTTCTAAACAGTTTTATTGGTCACTCTTGGGGAATGAGTTTCTTGAAGACTGAGCTTCAGTTTGAAAATAGACATATTAAGTGGCTATATTAGAAGCAAAGGCCTCCCAAAATTTCGTATAGAATGTGCATCAATGACTACCTTTGCCAACAATGCCTGATTTTACAAATATGTGCAAGTTAGAGATATAACACGCATATAATCTCACATAAAAATAATAGTCACGATATAAAAGTTAAGTTTATACTTGGGATGAAGCGAGAGGAAGTCTTCTCAACACCTTTTGCAGGCTTGGAGAGCAATCACTAGGGGTGAAAAAAGGTCAGGCGGCCTGCCAGGGGCCTGCAGTCTGGCCTGTGTTTGGCCTGGCCTGGCCTGGCCTATTATAAAATAGGTACAGGCCTAGACTCTTTTAAAAGCCTTAATACAATAATAGGCCAGGCCCAGGCTTACTAATTAGCCTTATAGGCCTGTCAGGCCTGCCTGGGCCTGTTAAAATATAATTAAATATATAAATAATTTTTTATTATTAATAAAATTATGAGATATTTTAAATTTATTATATTTTATTATAAATATTTTTGTATATTTTAAATACGTTAAAAGTTTAAAATTTTTTATAAATATTAAATATACGACACATTACATATAACTATTTTTATTAAAAAATAATTTTTTAAATAATATTTTTATTTTTGTAAAAAAAATTATCAGGCCTTTTAACTTGCTTCAGGCCAGGCCAGGCTGAATAATAGGCCAGGCCTAGTAATTTATAAAGAGCCTATAACAGGCTGTAGGCCAGGCTCAGGCCAATCAACTGTATGACAGGCCAGGCCTGTTAAGAGCAAAGCCTGACCTGGCCTGACCTGTTTCCACCCCTAGCAATCAATATGAAACTGGGCTAATGAGGACCGGGACAATTTCAACTCCAAGTTGAGCAAAACAAAATAGATACTCAATCACAATGTTAATAATAAAAGAATTGTGTTTTGAACATAATAACCAAACTCCTCTCGCTAATCTTGTACAGCTGACTTTACAACAATCTTTTTAATTTTTTCTCTAAATTCTGACCATTCTTCAGCTTTGGTATTTTTCTGGTTTTCCTTTTGCCAAGTCATACTCATGTTACAAACGTGGTACTTTCTCCTTCATCACATCCATTTGAGCTTTGAGTGCCTTTTCTTCCACATAAACACCTCTCTTTCTCTTTCGAGTCGTGTTCAGTTCTTTTCGAGAAGCCATGATGTTAGCATTAGTAGTTCTGATTTGCTTTTCTAGCTCCTTTTTCATTTCCTCCAAACATGCCAACTTTTGCCGCAGCTCTTTTTCTGACGCTACCATATCATTGAACTGATTCTTGTTATTTTCAAGGTCAGATTTTAAGTTATCAGCTCTCGACAGTTCTGAAGCAGTGAACTCAATTTTCATATTTGCTTCAATGTAGCTACTACTACAATGTGCAAACACAGTTGAAGTTTCAGAATATCAATGCTCTCATTGCTCCTGATAAACCATTATTAGCAGACAAATTGGAGAGATAATCTAAGCTGGTTTTCATGATGCAGCAATGTTGAGCATCCAAGAACTCTGAAGCATCATTATTATTGATGGTGAAGTCCGTACTATTATCAGTGCTTCCTTGGTCTCTTCATTTGGGAAAAATGAAATAACATCTTTGCTAGGAGACAGAGACAAATCCTGGATTAGTGTAAGAATCACTTGAAATTGGCATAATCTTATAAATGCAAGATTACAAATTGACATGACCAGAAGCAAAAGTTTTTGTTGTATAACCTCATGTCTTCAAAGATGGTTCTTTTTTACGGGTCATTATTCATTGTTACAGCTTGTCCTGCATAGCTACCTTCTTGAAGAGTAAAATTTAGATCTTCTAGCATCTTATAGATATTGGCCAACTGAACACGTGACTGATTTCCTGCTGCAAATGTATGAAATCTACCACCGATCTCAACTTGGCTCCACCCACATTCTTTAACCAGTCCTTTACCATCTATCAATTTTCTCATTGCATGCGCCTCTTTCCACTTGCCGAATGAGGTGTACAAATTAGCCATCAATACATAATTTTCAGAGCTTCCAGGACTAAGCTCTAGTAACTTGACAGTAGCAATCTCCCCGAGCTCAACATTACCATGGATCCTACAAGCACTTAGGGGTGGCAAACGGGCCTAAACCCGCCGGGTCGGCCCGCGTAACCCGCCAAAAAAGGCGGGCTGGGCTGAAAAATCGGGACCGCCAAATAGCAAAAGCCCGCCTAACCCGCACTGCTTAAACCGCGAGGTTTGGCGGGCTTTGGCGGAGCGGGGCGGGCTTCCCCGCCGGGCTAAGGTTTTTTTTAGTGAGGGGGTATTTTTGTAATTTTTTGCCAAAACCTAACTTCTCCCAACCTAACTTACAAGAGTATGAAGATAAAAATTGAGTGTTTTGAATTATGTTTATGTTATTTTAGAGACAATATTTATAATTATATTTTGGATTATGTTTATTTTGCTTTGGAGAGAATATTTATACTTATATTTTGAATGAAAATTTGGTTTATAATTATATTTATTAGATATTTATAATTACAAAGACTTTAATGTTCGTTAATATAAAAAATATAATTTTTTATGCCATTAAAAATTATAAATTTATTAATATGGTTGTGAAATTTTATATATTACTTAGTAGTTAATAGTAAAAAAAAAAAGAAGTACTAGGATTCTAGGACCGCCTCACTAGGCGGGGCAGGGCGGGCCAGCCCGCCAAAGGGCGGGCTTCTGGCGGGGCGGGGCGGGGCGGGGCTGGCTTCTCCGCTTGCCATCCCTACAAGCACTGAGCAAGGGAGCCCAAGCTTGGACTTGTACTTCCAAGGGTATCCCTTAAATTGTATCTAAAGCTAAATCAAGCGCGCCAACTCGACCAAGAAGATCTACCAAGCAAGTGCAGTGTTCTATCTTAGGAGTTATTCCAAAATCTTTTTGCATACTTAGGAAGTACTTCAATCCATCTTCTACTAACCCTGCATGGCTACAAGCTAGCAAAACACTGGTGTAAACAATAGCATCTGGAATTATCCCTTCTGTAGTTGTCATTTTGCGAAATAGGTCAATCGCTTCTTTCCCCATCCCATGAATAGCATAGCTATTTATCATGGAAGACCAAACAGTTAAATCTTTATCTGCCACTTTTTCAAATACTTCTTGGACTTTCTTGATGCTTCCACACTTGGAGTACAAGTGTATGAGAGATGTTTGGACTTGTAGATCGAATTCTAATCCATTTAGAGAAATATAATATTCCATCTCTTGTGCTATGCTAATTGATCCTATATCAGCACAAGCTGATATAACAGTAGCAACGGTTGGTCCATCTGGTCTAAAATCTGTCCGTACAAGCCTTCTAAACAAATGCAATGCCTCCAATGGGTGATCCGAATGGGCATATCCTGCAATCATTGATGTCCATGAGAAAATACTCTTTTTGATAATCAAATCAAATATCCTTCTAGCAGATGCAAGGTCACTGCATTTTGCATACATAGTTATTAGCAAATTTTCAATAGACTCCTCTTTATCACATCCACATTTAAGTACAAAAGCTTGAACGAATGAAGCTAATAAGAGATCTCCTACTTGTATACAACCAGATATAAGAATTAGAAATACAATAAAATCTATGCCAGTACTTTGATGCTGCATTTGATTGAATAAATTATATGCTTTCGCAACATGGCCAACTTTCACATAACCTCCCATAATAGTTGTCCAAGAAATTTTTGATTTTTCATCCATCAAATCAAAAACCTTCCTCGCTTCCTCCATTTGGCTAAAGTGAACATACATTCCCATTAACGCATTGGCCAAAGTAACTTGAGAATACACAAGTCCAAGTTTGATCAAGCAACAATGTATCAACATCCCTTGCCACAAAAAGCTAAAGGAATCTGAATCTGAATCCGAGCAACCTGACAAAATTGAAACAAATGTGGGCGAACTTGGCTCAAAGCCAAGAACCCACATATCTTTCAAGAGGCTGAATGCCGCATCCATAAAAATCCCACGAGAATAAGCCAAAATCATGGAGTTCCAGGACACGACGCTTCTGTGCGCCATTCCATCAAACACGTGGCATGCACACTCAACATAAGTGCACTTAGCATACATGCCAACAAGTGCAGTTTGAACAAATAACTGAATAAGTCATCTTGGAAGCCAAGTCTCAGAATATGGCCATGAATCATAGTCCCATGAATCATGGAACCCAGGTTGGCACAGGCCTTTAGGAGCAAAGGGTAAGTGAAGGTGTTCCCATGCCCACCAGTGTGTGAAACCATTGAAGTGTATATGTTTAAGGTTTCAGTATAGAAGCCGTTATTGGTAGAATCTCGAATCATCAAGTTCCCTAGGTAAAGGGGCTTTCTGAAACTGCTAAGTGATGCAGAACGCACTGCCATTTGAATAATGGACAATTATCCCATTTGTTTTCATTAAACTTCAGATATTTAAAATTTATTATTTTCTAACACCAGGAGTCTTATTTTGTTAAAATATGACACATAATTGACCATTTTAAAATATTAGAATGTAATACAAATCAACTTATCAAATGAATTTCAACTATCAACATGAATATTAAAATTAATTTTCATCTTAGAAAGTTTACATACTCTTTCTATATCCCATTTAAATATATCTTACATTTAAATTTGTATATTTACTAATCAATTAATTTCTTTAATGAAAGAGAAGAGGTTTTCTTTATAAATCCATGTACCAAACATGCTTGTTTTGATATTAATATTGTGAATTACTTTGCCCGTAATGATATGTAGTTTCTGATAAAAAATATTAGATTACATTTGTCGCCCATTCTCATTGTACAACAAAATTCGGATGAAAATGATTCAAGTGTAAAAAGCTTCACCCAAGATTCTTTCACACCAATTTCACCCAAAATAGATATTTCAATGCGATTATTCTTAGTAAAAGAGAAAATCAGAGTAACAGACTTGTTGAGCACTACCAAACTTCTGATAGGGCTATCATCATTTTCTTGTAGCCAAACAATTGATGTGGTTTGAAACGTTTCAGTACTGAGATTAAATGACACAAGGACTTGTTCTTCTTCGAGTCCATTAGTGGCATACTCGCTACCCCACCAGTGGCATACTCCATTCAAGTACGCTATAGAAGCATTATCTATATGTTCCCTCTTAGTCATTTCAAGATCAAGTTTCTTCCAACAATTACTTTTTAGACTATAAATTTGTCAAATTGTTAGAACAGGCTCTTCTAAGAAAATGTGATCATAAATATAATATACACATTGAATCACTAGAGTCATCATTCACATTATCATAACCAAATCCATGAATACTTACTCGCCGATCAAAGCCGGGCTCATCTTCAGTAATACCCGGAGGTACGCTGGTCGGTTTTGGGGTTTCAAAGTCCTATTTTTACATCAAGAACTTCTTCATAGTGACATATGATACCATTAACACAGTCTAAAACTCTATAAAAACCATTTTCTTCAAACAGATTTGGCAAAACTAACATAACTATATTTTCGTACCTTTCTCCAAAAAGCAAATGCACATCATTTTCATAGACGTCTCCATCACTTCTTTCGTCACGAAAATATCTCCATAGAAGGAGAGACGATGAGTGAGTAGTTTTAGATTTTAAATTCTCGTAGTACATGCTCTTAAAATTAGAATTCTCAAGTAAATTTAGTCAAGACTTATGCACGCAACTAAATCGCTTCAAAGATTTAACAGGTAATTTTGCTAGAATTTCCAATACAAGATCCTTAGGAATCTGATCGCTATGGGTTGCCATTTGCGCTGAAGATGAAGATAGAACAATAGAGAATAGAGTTTTATATTTGTGGTGTGCCTCGTAAAATGTAATGAAAAATAAATTAGATTCCAAGTACAAGTTTAGAAAAATTTTAATGGTATTACATTTTTGTCGCTCTATTTATTTCTTTCCTAATCAAGATCTTCAATATATAGCACTAAACCTCAAACCAATCAAATTGATTGATTGGGAATATATATCACAAACCTAAATAGAATAAAAGGAAAGCCGATCTAAATTGTGAGCACTTAAATTGCATTTGCAATTACAAACATAAATGTATAATTATTACTTATTAAACTTAGTTTATTCTTAAATAATACTAGATTCTACTAGTTTAAAAAAAATAAATAACCTAAGTTAAAAATAATTACTTGTCATTAATATTTTTTTCATATAAAATAGAAAAGTAAATGAATTTTAAAATAGATCTAAAGTTATTGTTATTTGTGCTATGTTGTTGGGCAAATAAAATAAAAAAGAATTTTGGAGGTTAAATTAAAATGATGTAATTCGAAAAAACAGTAATATTAGGAAGATAATAAAAAATTAGAGCTGAAAATAATTTTATATCATTAATATTTTGCCTATACAAAATAGTAAAGTAAATGAATCTTAAAAGAAATATCAATTTATTATTATTTGCGCTACGTTGCTTGGCAACTAAAATAAAAAAGAATTTCGGAGGTTAACTCAAAATGATATGATTCGAAAAAATAGTAATGTTAGAAAGATCATAAAAAATCACTTCAAACTTGTTTTATTTAGTATTTATTAATAGTTTTATAATTTTAAATAATAAAAAAATATAAAAGTAAATTTTTATCATTTTGCGCTACTACAAGAAGATTTCAGACAGGAATCAAAATGAGAGAATACAAGATGAGAAAATGTCATATCCAACTCAAAACTTTAAGCATCAAGTTAATATGTCTCTCATCTTATATATTCCTCACTTATTCATATTTATTTCGATGTAGGATTAATTCCTTATACTCCTCATACTTGCAACCTTAACAATAATTTAATGATAAAATAATTAAAAAATTAGATGTAGAAAGATATATCATTATCCAATTTTTAAAAATGCAGAGAAGCATTGAATCAAAGATAACAAAAGTGGACGGGCAAAGAAGGCGAAGAAAAGAGAAGACTATGCTATTGTTAAGGAAAATAGTTACTTATTTTAGACAAGTAGAGCTGGACTTCCTGCGTAGTGTCCGACCTCCTTAAAAAGATTGGGTATATGATGGAAGCCATCCCTTTGAGTTGAGCCTTTATCTTTATTGGGCCTGACTTTTATGCTCTGGACTAAGGTATGAACAGTTAATATTAAAGATATAGAATATATAACTAAAGAAAAATAGTATAACCTAAAAAGAGGTAGAAAGATTAAAAAAAGAAAAATATCAAAACAAAATTCAAAAAAGAAAGTAAGCTAAGGTTATAGCATCTCAAAAAAATATATATTATACAGCAAATTAGAGAACTATCAATGCAAATGTATGTCTAAAAATTAAGAGTACATTATATATTATAAAAATTAAGAGTACATTATACATTATACATTATATATCTTATATTTGAACCATAACTCTAATGGTATAGTCTTCTTTTCTCACGTAAAAATCTCGGGTTATTCAAATCTTATTCCTAACTTTGAAAAAAAAAAAGAAAACGAAGAAGAAGTTTTAAAGAATAAACTTAATGATATAATAAGGACATACATTTAAAGAATAACTTAATTATAAAGTGATCCTAAATATTAATTTTGGTTAAATTTAAAAAATCCAAATTAATAGTGTAGTTAATTAGTGACTAAATAAAAAAAATTGATATGTCATAGAAGATAAATTACGTGTTAATTGATTAGAAATTATCTCTTTTTTTTAAATACTAGTGTATAGATTTGTGTTTTATACGAGCATAAAAAGAAATTCATAATAAATAAATATATTTCATAGTATAACTTTTTGTCATATATAACTAATTAAATTGATGATATATGAATAAAATTAAATAGTTAACTACCATAATATAATTTATGAGCATGCATTACCCAAATTTTTTTACTATTCAATATTTAGAATTGTATTTGTCAAGTAATTTAAAATAATATTATTTAATTATTTTATATTTAATATATTGTAATTAAAAATAACATTTTAATATGAATTTTTATTATAATAAAATTTACAACATAATAATTAGTCTTAATGAATAAAAAAGATTTATATTTTTATGTATTTATATGTTTTATATTTAGTTTAAAAAAATAAAGTGTTGCATTTTTTATTTTAAAATGTTCTATATTAAAAAATATTTATTTATATTATAATATTTTCTATATTTATTAAAATTTCTCAACACTCTTCTTTTATAGCTTCTTTTTAGTTTCATTTATATTATGAAATCCAATTAATCATAAGAGTAGCATATTAATGCATATATAGTTAGTTTTTTTTTTTACTTAGATAGGAGACTCGAACACACAACCTTTTAATTGAGTATGAAAAAATTATGTCATCTGAACTATTACTCATTGGCATGCATATAGAGTTAGTTGTGCTTATTTTAAAAACATTTTTTTATGTAAAATTGTATGTTCGAATTAAAATCTAAAATAAAAAAATTAGCATTAAATTCCTTCTTGAACATGTAATAACAAACTAAGCACTCATCTAAAATTTTCACCGAAAAATAAAGGATACCCTTATTATACTTTTATTTCTAAAAATAGCACATACAAAAAAAAAAAAGAAGAAAGCTGAAAATAATATAAAGATTTTTAAGTTACAAATACAACAAACAAATTAAATAAAAGCAGGTGCTAGCTAGCTATTCAATAACTAAGTCATCTTGGAAGCCAAGTCTCAGAATATATATAGCCATGAATCATAGTCCCATGAATAATGGAACCAGGGTTGGCACAGGCTTTTAGGAGCAAAGGGTAAGTGAAGGTGTTCTCATGGCCACCAGTCTGAAACCATGGAAGTATACATGTTTAAGGTTTCAGTAAAGAAGTCGTTATTGGTAGAATCTCAAATCATCGAGTTTCATAGGTAAAGAGACTTTTCGAACACACTGCCATTTGAATAATGGAACATTATCCGATTTGTTTTCATTAATACTTCAAATATCCAAAATTGATTCGTGTGATATAATTTATTATTTTCTAACATTAAGAGTCGTATTTTTTAAAATATGAAACATAATTGACCATTTTAAAATATTAGAATTAAATAATAATAATTTATTTTAATATAAATGAATAATTTTAAAAATGTATTTAAAATAATATTTATATTTTTTTTAAAAATTTAGTTTATAAAACCTTATTTTAAACTTTTAGCAATTACTTTTTAAATTACGATCTTTTTATTCTATTTTTAACTTCAATATTTGGAATTCTCACTTATTTTCATATTTATAAAAATAACCTTGTACTTTTATAAAATATTCATTTTATCTATGTACTTTATTTATTACCCAAAATATCTCAAAACTTATACAATTGTAAATTATACCTCGATTTTTATATACAAATACAATATTATCCTTCAAAAATAAATTGTAATTACTAATCTTTTTTTTTATACCAAAACCGAAACCCTTAGCTTTTTTCTTTCAAAATATTACTTATGCTTTAATCTGCTCTCAAATTTTTCGATTACCGAGTTTTCACGGTTTTTAGTTTAATCTTTCAACCACCAATCTCATCAATTTTCTCAAAATACAATACCACAACAGTCCTAAAATCATTAAAATAACTACAGCTGAGCTGCTCCTCATAACCAAATCAATAAATCACAAGCAACAACAATAATTCAACATAAACTCATTCAAACTCAAACAATAATCAATCAAACTAACATTCACTTATCAAATTCACATTTAATTATTATAAAATTACTAAACCCTACCTCCGTAAAGAAATCATAACAACAGAAATTTCGGAGAAATTTTTCGACCAAGTTGTTGAAAAAGAAAATATCAGAAATTATCTATATCTCCTAAAATTCTATTTGGCCAAACTTAAGAAGAAGAAAGGCTACACCATCATCAATTTTTACTGAACAAAAATAATGGCAACATATAAAAAAAGAGAATACGAACACTTTTATTAAATTAAATTTTTATTGAAATTATAGACTTCAAAAAATCAGAACTTTTTCAAAAAATCAAAGTCGAAAGCTCGAAAATTTTTACGATTTCTCTCTCTTTCTCCCACGGTCTCTCTTTCTTTATTTTCTTTCTACTCTACTTAGTGAGTTTCAAAAACTAAAGTATGTATATGAATGTATCTATATATATAAGAAGCATTGCCGAATTTAAAACAAGTAGTTTATATATATATATATATATATAAGTGTAATAATCCGTGCCATGCACGTGATAAAATTAAAATTATAATTTTAAATTATTCTATTAAAATTAATTTGAATTGTAATAATTTATTTAATAAATAAATAATATAATAATGTGTATTGTTTGTATTTTTTTAAATATAATAATAAATGTATTAACTCGAATGTAGCTATTAAATGTATAAAAATTATGTTTAAATTATGAATTCTCTAAATAAAATTATCCCGTTTAAAATATTTAAATTATGATTTCAATCATAAATTACAATTATGATTTAAAAAATTTCTTTGATATAATATTACATTTTTTCTCCACTTTACTATTAATATATTAATATTACAAGTCTAAATTACAGTATTTTACTGAATTTTGACTAAAAAAAATAGTTACCTGTTTCTATCATTTAATTTATTCAATACGCCATGTGCTAACACTAACAGTATTTTTTAAAAAAATATATTGATAAAAATAGATATAATATAATTACAAATATAACATGAATAAATAAAATATATAAATAAATACGAAACCAATATGTTTACCAATGTCTTTGTTAAATTTTATAAATTAGAGAATAAATTATGTATTCGGTTGCTTGGTGATCACATAGATAATCAAGTAATTGGATTGTAAATTGATCTCATAGTGTACATCTTATTTTTTTTGTCATTTTTTAATGAAAGTGAGAATTCAGAGAGTAAGTAGTAATACATAAAGAAAAAAAATTTGCACCACAACACATAATTATTATTAAAAGAAATATTCATATTAAAATTTTACATACTGCAGATCATAAAGATCAATCATAATGTACTGATCACTTCTCTCTATTTTTGACCATGATATAAATTTTTTTTCCTAGTCAAGAATTCAATAACATTTAATTGAACAAAAAAATTGAATTAAAAGTACCAAATTAAGGACAAATGAGTGAATAATATAAGAAATTATAACTTCGTACGTGTATAAAATAAAGAGAATTTACTGATTTATTTTATGTTAGATGATAAAACTAACAATAATATATTAACAAATGGATATACTTTTAAAAAAATTCACAATATAATTTCAAATATTTTCATAAATAAACTGTTAAAATTTTTGTTATCGATAAAATGATGCTATTATACAATTTTTTCGCAAAACCTAAAATCAAAAGGAAAATAATTTTGTGTGGGTTAATATAAATTAATTACGTACCAAATAAGTAGAATCGTTCATTTGTTTGTTTTAATATATCAGCATGGGCAAGCAAATTAAAATGATTATCCGAAATTTTAAGATCATCGATTGTATCTACTATACGTAACTCCATGTTGAAACATATTTTGCACGTGTGTACAGTCAGAAGATATATTTCGCTTGATTTCTCAATCTCAAAATTTGAGAAGACATAGACCTTCCTTTCTACCAATTCATTCTCAAATATTTTTGTCAAATAATTCTTGATTGAACAATAAATTTTATCGTACTGCAAAATAAATTAAATGTAAAAGTTATTAGCATTTACAAAAGGTTTTGTAAAATTTTCAATTAGATCCCTATATTTCTTTTCTTTTTAATTGGGTCCCTGCACTAATTTTTTTCAATTAAGTCTCTCTTAGTAGTAATTGGCTTACTTTTATAGGGACCCAACTTAAAAAAAAATGGTATAGGGACCTAAATAAAAGGAAAAAAAATATAGGGACCTAATAAAAAAATTTGGTGCAAGGACTCAATTAAAAAGAAAAAAGTATAGGGATCTAATTGAAAATTTTGCGAAATTATAGGGACCAACAGAGTAATTAAACCTTTACAAAACTATCAAAAGGAATTGTCTTTGACTTGTGAAATGGTGTATTTATAAAATTAACTTAAAATATAAACTACAAATATTTATAAGAATTTAATTTTGATGTACTGACAGTGTAAATAATTTTACACGTGCATCTAATTACGTAATGACACATCAATAAAAATAAATACCTTTCACATTGACTGCATGAATAGTCATCCAAAAAAAACGGATGTGATTGCACGACAGTATAAAATGCTTTACACTATTAGTGCATCAAAATTAAACTCTATTTATAAATTGAACTTAGCACTATTTGAAAAAATTTAGTAAATGAATCAACTAATTTGGTCATCTATTAGAACTATTTCGATGTAACCTGTCTTGTTCTTGTCAAACTTGAATGGGACTTTTTATAGCGTTATAATTCTTATCTTTATTTTTCATACTTTCTCTTTGTATAATCTATTATAGGTGATACTATTGATAGGATCGTAGTCAATAGTCATTAGGTATGAAAAAAAGAATAGAATAATGACTATGTGAAAATTGTAAATTTTTTAAATGATAAACATGAAAGAAAATTTATTATTGCTTATTATATATACTAATAATATGTCAATAATTTTTAAAATTTACTAATAATACTAATAGTTTAAAGATAATTTTACTATTGTTATAATAAATTTAGCTATTACTCTAAATAAATAAAATAAATAATATATCTGAAAATTAAAGAAAAAAATATTATTGGTAATTATGTTTGGAATGTTTCCATGTTTTTTTTTTGTTTTTTTTTTTTGTTTGTCATTCTTTCAGTATTGTTAAATCACGAAAACTCTAAATTTAAAATATAATAATAAATATGTCATGTGATAAAAAAATAATAAACTAAAAAGAAATATATATATATATATATATATATGATTATTTTTTATATCCATGCATATTCTCTCATCTCTTTTTATATACATGATTAACAATTTTTTTTAAATGGTGATATTTTAATTTTTTTTACGTATTTTTATATATTAGCAAAAAACAAAACTACGTATTGTGACTCTTTTTTCTTTTTCATGCCTTAATCTTAATTAATCAATCATTTGTCCACACAATACAATTAAACTTTTAATTGTTCTAATTTATTGATGAATTATATTTCTCTTAATAATTGCATTACTAATCTGAAATACAAAAAAAAGTGATACATATATCAAAAAAAAAAACAAAAAAATCATATTAAAAAGTTTAAAAATAACATATACAAAAAAATAGTCATAATATATAAATTGAAAAAACAATTTAAATTTCTCTAAAACTAATTTAATCAATTACCAATATTAGAACTAAATTATTTAAATAATATTTAATCTACTCTAATCCTTAGATACATATAGATTAGAGTCATTCTCGTAACAACCAACTGAAATAACATCATAAGATCGAACACTTAGAATCCGTACAAATTCAGACTATCTTTTTTTTAAATTGTCAAGTTAAATTGACTTTTGTTCTTCTCAATGGTATCGTATTAATGCACCAGAAGGCCGGTAGTTTCTAAAAAAAATCACAATATATTATAAAATTATTTTTAATATAAAAAGCTTAAGAGAAGAAAATTTAAATATAGTACCAATCTTTGAATGCACAGATTTTTCAAAACTGAACCTAAATTGAGGAAATTCAATCTCATTATATGCTTCACTTTGAATATTTTCGAACAAAAATAGAAAACATGGAGGGGATGTGACTTGAATTTGACCTACAAAGTTCTTTAGAAACAATTGTCCAATCAAAGAAGAATAACAGATTAAAAAAATGCTTTGATTCATATATTTAGACTCACTAACCACAAAGAAACACAATATATAACCTTTAGTAGTATAAAAATAATTATAAAAATTAATTATTGCAATATCAATTTACTACTATGAACGTTAGTATTATATTTATAGTAATTAGAATTATAAATTTATATTTAATTTTTTATATAATTATAACTAAGATATTTTTAAATTAGTATAATTATGCATTATAAATTTAATACTGATTGTAATATAATTCTAATAAAGATATTTTTTAAAATAAATTTAAAAGCGAGAATAGCACTTTTATTTTGAAAAGAAAATAAATTTATGAGGAATTGACACCTTACTTTCATTAGTCGGGGGAAAATATAATTTAGTATATTAAGTAGATTATTTTATATAATTATAATAAAGATATTTTTCTAAATTAGTATAATCATGCATTATTCATTAAATAATAATAGTAATATAATTATAATAAAGATATTTTTCTAAAAATAATTTTAGAAGAGAGAATAGTGCTTACTTTCTAAAAATAAATATATTTTCTTAAATTAGTATAATCATGCATTATTCATTAAATGTTAATTGTAATATAATTATAATAAAGATATTTTTCTAAAAATAATTTTATAAGAGAAAATAGTATTTTCATTACATAAGAATAGTACTTTCTAAAAATAAAGATAGTTTCTTAAATTAGTATAATTATGCATTATTACTTAAATGCTAATTATAGTATAATTATAATAAAGATATTTTTATAAAATAAACTTATAAGAGAAAATAGTGCATTCATTTTGGCGGAAAAATGGATTCACGAGGAATCGACACCTCACTTCCATTAGTTGGGGGAAAACCCAGTTTTAGTATATTAAGTAGATAGATTAATACGATTTTAATTTTATATAATAGTTGGATAATAATAGATTAGTAAAAGCAAATGGAATGATGACTTTAATTAGTATTCGATAAAATATTCATTTAAAATAAAATAAAAAAGTAAAAGTATGATATTATTAAAAATAATACATTTTTATGTTTAAAAAATTACATTTAAATAAAATATTTGTAAAATATAAAATTTAGAGTAACATAGCTTCATGAATATTAATCGTTAATCAGTTATGAACTAACATAGAATTATAATACAATTTATTTATGAAAAAATAATCAACAATTAATATTAATAAATATAAAACTCATCTAAACACTTTGATTTAAAGTATGAGGGGTTAATTATTATTCATTATTAATAATATTTTGTTCATAACAAAAGTAAAAATATAATTATTCACATTTAGATTTTAGAAGAATTAATGTTATAAGTAACAAATGATCTATTTTATTATGCATATTATAAATTAATGAATTAAACTAACTGATATAGTGAACTATAATTAATTAATCGATATAAATTATAATAAATTATATAACATTTAAAAAGAAAATAAAATGAATAAGAAGAAAATAAAAAGAAATAGAAAAGATATAAGACTTCAATAAAATAAATTGAGTGTAAGAGTTTTTTTTTGGTAAATTTTATATCACATCTGTTTTAATAATAATAATAAATAAAAATATGTCAACTTGATATCTAAGAAAAAACGATGAGATAAAATCATAATACAGTTCTAAAGTAAAAGATTATATTAGAGTATAATATCATTACACAACACAAATTAAAAGTAATTTCACACTACAATATACCACAAACAGGTAAATGACTTAAATTTAAATACGAAACAATTTTTATTTATGCATACATGATAACACTATGGTTTATAAATACTTCATGGATAACATAGCATATATAGCTCCGAATGATGAGCACGGGAGTTGGAGAGTGTGGTGGTTTGTGTCCACGATAGTTGCCTTCTTACAACGACGCTTCATATGAAGAAAGAGAATTGTTGTAAAAGCTATCTAATAAAAGAGTAACTGGTAAACAAATGATATTTTCTTCTAGCATACATGGTCTTTTATAGTGGTAAAATAAAAATGGAAGGAATTAAATTTTATATTTTTATATTAGGAATAGAATTTGATATTTATCCCAATAAAATTATTATTGTTATTATCAATATAAATGGGTTACCATTAAGATAACAACTTGCCACTAATAAAATTATTCGATAATGAATAAGAATTAGAAGAGTATCAATATAATTAAAATGAATATAATTAAAATATTTAAAAATATTTTTGATTGATAATTAGTTTAATAATGCATTAAATATTATTTTATATAATTATAATAAAGATATTTTTAAATTAGTATAATTATGCATTATTCATTAAAATAATTAAAAATATTTTCGATTAATAATTGGTAAGTAGTTTAATAATGCATTAAATATTGATTTCATATAATTATAATAAAGATATTTTCCTAAATTAATATAATTATGTATTATTCATTAAATGCATTCATTTTGGAGGGAAAATGGGTTCATAAAGAAGTAACACCTCACTTTCATTAGTTGAGGGAAAATCCAATTTTAGTATATTAAGTAGATAGATAAAATTTTAATAATAATAATACACGGGTAATTAATTTCGAGCAAGCCCAGTAAGCTAATTAATTAGATTTTATTCGTTTTTATTTATCTTATTATCTAATAAATTAATTATTAATCATTTTTGTAGTTTATTCTCATAAATAACGAATTTGGAACCTCAATTTACGATTGATTGGCCAAATCTAAATAACAAAACACGCAATAGGCAATTTTGGAAAGATGAATGAAACAAATATAAAACTTGTAGCTTGCTAAGTTTAATCAATTTCAATATTTTAGATTGCTCATTGTTCTTAAAAATAAATTGGATATCTGGAACGTATTCAAAAATGCTGAATTAAGTCCTGATGCAACTACAACTTATAATTATATTGACAATATCAATATAATAAAGACTAAAATTGATCAGATTGAGTTTTAACTTGTGTGCATAAAACTTTGGAGTGATGTATTATTATTTGAGGTTCACTTGTGTCTCAATATTAATAGAGTCAGATGTATCGCATGTCCTAAAAATACAGACAGGGTACTACTTTATACAAAAAAATATTCTATTAAAATACTCTTGTGATATTTGCTTGTATCCAGTTATTATTATTATCTTAGTGTGAAAAAGAGGGATCAATTATTGATTCTAAAAACATAAATATATATTAATAATAGCAAATAGTGAACCTTTAATTTGAACAAAATATTACATGTACATGCACAACGAAAGTGTTTGTTTAGGCCCGTTAAATTTTAATAAAAAGATATTTTTTAATAATTTTTTTTATTTTTATATAATAAATAAATAAAAAATATTTTTATTTTATTGTATTCAAACATAATTGATAAATAAAAAATTTTTTTTATTAGATATCCAAATATAAAATTACTTTTATTTTTCTAAAAATCTTTAAAAAAATAATTCGAAAAAAATTTTTCTTAAAAGTTCATCCAAGCAAACCTAAAAAATGCTTATTAATATATTTGTATTATTATAACATATAAGAATAACATATGAATTTGTATATTTACAAATTAATTAATTCCTGTAGCGAAAGAGAGGAGGTTTTTCTTATAAATCCATGTACCAAATAGATCTATTTTAATACTAATATTGTGAATTACTTTGCCACTAATAACATCAAAGGAAGCCAATTCATGGTTTTCATTTCCCATAAAAAATATTATATCACATTTGTTGCCCATTACCATTGGATGCCAAATATATGGAAAGGGTCCAACTGTGAAAAGCTTCACCCAAGATTCTTTTACACCAACTTCACCTAAAATGGATATTTCAATATGACTATTCTCATCAAAAGAGGAGATCAGAGCAACAGAGTCGTTGAGCACTACCAAAGTTCTGGTAAGGCAATCAATATCATCACTTTGTTGCCAACCAATCAATGTGGTTCGAAACGTTTCAGTGCTGAGATTAAATGACACAAGTACCTCTTTTCCATTCTTATCTCCACCCCGCCAGTGGCATACTCCATTTAAGTACGTTACATAACCTTCACCAAAACCTCCTTTTTCAGTCATTTCAAGATTAAGTTTCTTCCAACAATTACTTTTTAGACTATAAATTTGCCAATTTGCTAGAGCAGGCTCATATTGGTAAAATTCATTATGACAATAACATATATGTTGAATCACTTTATAGTCATCATTCACATTATCATAACCAAACCCATGAATTTCTACCTCTGCATCAAAGTCAGGATCATTAGTAATAATACTTGGAGGAATAATTTTATGCTCGTCGGTTTTTGGGTCCCAAAGTCCTATTTTTACATTAAGACCAGCTTTTTTATAGTGGCATATGATACCATTAACACAGTCTATAATTCTATCAAAACCAATTTCTTCAAACAGATTTGGCAAAACTAACGTAACCATGTTTTCATACCTTTCTCCAGAAAGCAAATACACTTCATTTTCATAGATGTGTCGATCACTTCTTTCGTCATGAAAATATCTCCATAGAAGGAGAGACGAGGAATAAGCAGTTTTAGATTTTAAATTCTCATAGTATATGCTCTTGAAATCAGAATTCTCAAGTAAATTTAGCCAAGACTTATGCACGCAACTAAATCGCTTCAAAGACTTAACAGATAATTTTGCTAGAATTTTCCATACAAGATCCTTAGGAATCTGATTGCTATGGGTTGCCATTTGCATTGGAGATGAAGATGGAACAATAGAGGATAGAGTCTTACGCTTGTGGTGTGCCTCGCAAAATGTAATAAAAAAATAAATTAGATTTCAACATTCAAATTTAGAAAAATTTCAATGGTATTACATTTTTGTCGCTCTATTTGTTTCTCTCTTAATCAATATCTCCAATATATAGGATTAAATATCAAACCAATCAAATTGATTGATTGAAAATATATATCACAAACCTAAATAGAATAAAAAAAAATCGATCTAAATGTGAGTACTTGAATTGCATTTGCAATTACAAACATAAATGTATAATTATTACTCATTACGCTTAGTTTATTCCAAAATAATATTAAATTCTACTAGTGTAAAAAAAATAAAAAACCTAAGTTGAAAAAACTACTTGTCATTAATGTTTTGTCTGTATAAAATAGTAAAGTAAATGAATCTTAAAAGAGATATCAATTTATCATTATTTATGCTACATTATTGGGAAAATAAAATACAAAAAGAATTTTTAAGGTTAAATTAAAATGATATGATTTAAAAAACAATAATATTAAGGAGATAATAAAAAATCAAAGTTAAAAATAACTACTTGTTATTAATATTTTGCCCGTACAAATTAGTAAAATAAATGAATCTTAAAAGAGATTTTAATTTTGACTTAAAAGAGATCTTAATTTATCATTATTTGTGCTGCGTTGTTTGGCAAATAAAATAAAAAAGAATTTTGAAGGTTGAATCAAAATGATATTATTCGAAAAGACAGTAATGTTAAGAAAATAATAAAAAAATCAGCTCAAACTTGTTTTATTTAGTATTGAATCAAAATGAAAAAAATGCTACACCCAACTCAAAATTTTAAGACATCAATGTAATAGGTATTTTAAGACATCAAATTAATTTATCGAGGCGGGACTAATTTTTTATACTCTTCATACTTGTAACCTTAACAATAGTTTAACAATAAAATAATTAAAAAAATTAGATGTAAAAATCTTACGTAATTAGATATATCATTATCCAATTTTTAAAGATATAAAAAATAGAGGAACAAGAGATGAAAAAAAAAGAGAGATGAAGAAGTTTTAAAAAATAAACTTAATTATACAATAAGGGCATACGTTTAAAGAATAACTTAATTACAAAGTGATCCTAAATATTAACTTTTGTTAAATTTAAAAAATTCAAATTAATAGTGCAGTTAGCGATTAAATAAAAAAATTAACTAATTAAAAATTAACATATTATAAAAATAAATTACGTGTTAAGTGGTTAGAAACCATATTTTTTTAAATATTAGTGTATGGATCTGTGCTTTATACGAGCATGAAAAGAAATTCATAATAAATAAATATATTGCATAATATAACTTTTTGTCATATGTATAACTGATTAAATTGATGATATATGAATAAAATTAAATAGCTAACTACCATAATATAATTTATGAGCATAAATTACTCAAACTTATTTACTATTCAATATTCAGAATTGTGTTTGTCAAATGTAAAATAAAATTTAATTATTTTATATTTAATATATTATAATTAAAAATAACATTTTAATATGAATTTTTACCATTATAAAATTTACAACATAATAATTAGTCTTAATGAATAAAAAATATTTATATTTTTATGTATTTATATATTTTATATTTTTTTAAAAAATAAAATATTGCACTTTTATTTTAAAGTATTCTATATTAAAAAATATTTATTTATATTCTAATATCTTCTATATTTATTAAAATCCCTTAACACTTTTTTTTATAGCTTTGTTGAGAATATAGACACTAGTGAAGTTACATAGGGCATGCTATCACTATAAATATAGAACCTTTAGTGTAAACAAAGGATCGCTCTGTAATAATTTTAGATCAATATTACTCATCTCAGAAATTAATCTCTGCTCTCTCTTTCTTTCAATTGCTTTCAACTCTTTCACTTTTTCATAATTTTCACATGGTATCCAGAGCATTGGTTTAATCCATGGCTTTACCTATGAATTCAGCAAATCAAAAAAAATTTCTTGCACCTATCTTGGATAAGCTTGAAGAAACAAATTTTGTTACATGGCATCAACAAGCACTCTTCACAATCAAAGGACAGAATCTGAAAGATCACATAATTGAAGGGAAGATGCCTGCTAAATTTGAATCTGAAGAAACAACGACTGCTGGTAAAATTTCTTCAATATATTCAGAATGGATGCAACAAGACTATAATATGTGTTCTTGGTTCTTAGCATCTGTTGATTCTTCCTTCAAGAATCGAATTGTTCATTGTAAATCAGCATTGGAGATTTGGCAGAAACTTCAAGACTATTCTGCAGAATCAACTAAAACAAAGATCAAGCAATTGAAGAATCAATTGAAGATCACTAAGAAAAAGAACCTTACTATATCCGAGTATTTGTCAAAAATTAAGAAAATTACAGACTCGTTAATAGCAATTGGTTTTCAGCTTAGCCATGAAGATTACATTGAGATTATTTGTGAAGGCTGCCAGAAGAGTATTCTAGCTGCATCAGCCCATCCAAACTAAAACCTGAATTGTTTAGCTTGGGAGAGGGTGCAAATCTCCTCGTATCTCATGAAGATACCATTGAAAAATTCAAACAGAATTCTTTAACAATGGTTCAAGCAAATCTTGCTCAAACAAATTTTCCAAATCCAAGAAACTCTAATTGTCCCTATGGAGATAGAAGGGGTGCTAGAGGTAGCAGATTCTCTCGTGGAGGCAGAAGCTCTTGACAACTCAATAATAGGCAGATTTGTCAGGTTTGTAGTAGAATTGGACACATCGCCCGTCAATGCTTCTTTCGATTTGATCATAATTTTCAGGGAGTTTCTACTACAAATTCGTCAAACTCCTTCCCATCAATCAATCAACCACCTCCTCCACCAGCTTCATTTCATTAAGCACAATCGTTTCTTGCATCTTCTTCTCAAAATTCAGATATGTCCTGGTATCCTGATTCTGGTGCCTCTCACCACCTCACTAATGGCGCATCCAGTTTGATTTCACCCTTAGATTACACAGGACCCGATCAATTATGCATTGCCAATGGTTTAGGTTTGCCTATCTCTAAATCTGGTTATTCATATATTCAGAATTCATCCAACAATCATGTTTTCATTTTAAAGAATCTTTTGCATATTCCTCAAATAGCTAAAAACTTAATTAGTGTTTCAAGATTCTGTCTGGACAATAATGTCTTCTTTGAATTTCATCCATTTCATTGTGTGGTTAAATCACAGGATACCAAGCAGGTGCTCCTTCAAGGACAACTTAAACATGGGATATATGTGTTTGATCAATTTTGTATTCCAAAACCATGTTATGATAATTCAAACTTTCATGCCTTTTTAGCCACTTGTAGGACAAATTTGGAGTTGTTGCATAAATGCCTAGGCCATCTATCTTCAATTATTGTTGAATCTGTTCTTAAAAAGTGTAATCTTCCATTTTCTAATACAGTTGATTCAGCATCTTTTGTTTGTGAAGCATGTTGTAAAGGAAAAATGCATACTTTACCTTTTTCCTATTCTGAAACCACTTATACTGCACCCTTATAATTGGTTTTCTTGGATGTTTGGGCCCTGCTCCTTCTATATCTCGTTTGGTTTTCGTTATTACTTGAGTATTGTAGATGCCTTTACTAGATACATATGTATTTACTTATTAACTACCAAGTCTCAATTGTTTACCATCTTACAACAATACAAATCCATGATGAAAACTCAGACATGTCAAATTCTTAAATCTATTCAAACGGATAATGCTAAAGAATTCTTATCAAATAAATTCAAAACATTTCTCAATATCAATGGCATCATTCATAGATTGTCATGCCCTCATACTCACCAGCAACAAGGTGTTGTAGAGAGGAAGCATAGACATATTTGTGAAATGGGACTTACGCTTTTTGCTGTTGCACATTTGTCAATGGAATATTGGGAGGAAGCCTTCTTGACTGCTACTTTTCTTATCAATCGATTGCCCACCAAGATACTTAATATGAAATCACCCTTTGAGGTTCTTCATTTCAAGCCCCCTGATTATTCTATTTTGAAGGTTTTTGGGTGTGCTTGTTATCCAAACTTAAGACTCTTTAATAAACATAAATTAGACTATAGGTCTGAACAATGCATTTTTCTTGGTTATGCTCCTTTTTCAAAAGGTTTAAATATTTAAAACAAGATGGTACAGTTGTTATTGCACGTAATGTTATTTTTGATGAAAATATTTTTCTTTTTCCCTCATTTTTTCATAAGAATGTTGTCTCTAATTCATCACTAATCTCTTTTTATGAGCATGAGATGTTACCTCAGATTCCTGTTTCAAATTCTCCTACATCGCAGTTACCTTGTACCCAAAGTTCAGCTCCACCTACTTCAACTCTACTTCCTAACTCTAATACAAATTCCCCTCCTTTAACTAACAATGCTTCATCAACTATTAATCAATCACCTTCTGAAACGGTTACTACAGATTTTGCACCAGTATCAATTTCTGGTTCTGAAATTGAGCCTCCAAGGTTACCTATCATAGAATCTTCATCTTCTCACAATACTCATGCTATGGTAACTCGTTTCAAGTCTGGTATCTCTAAGCCTAAGGCTCTTATTGCACATTCTAATCATCTTGACTTGGTTAATAATGTTCCCAGGACAATTTCTCAAGCTATGCACTCCTCTCGTTGGCTTCAAGCCATGAAGGAGGAATATACTGCTCTCATGAAAAACAAAACTTGGCATTTAGTCCACCCCCCACCCAATTCCACCATTATTGGGTCTAAATGGGTGTTTGCCATTAAGCGTGGACCTGATAATTCTATTAAAAAATATAAGGCTCGCCTTGTGGCCAAAGGATGCCATCAAATTGAGGGCATCGATTATTCTCAAATCTTTAGCCCGGTCATTAGGCCAACAACGATTAGAGTCATTTTATCTTTGGCTTTATCTAAAAGTTGGTCTGTTAGGCATTTTGATTTTAACAACGCATTTCTCAATGGAGATCTAATTGAGAATGTGTACATGGCACCACCTCCTGGCCTCTTCAATTCTGATTCTGACTTAGTATGTAAACTTGATAAGGCCATTTATGGTCTCAAGCAGGCTCCTACGGCCTCGTTTTCTAAACTGTGCAGTACTCTATCCATGTTTGGTTTTCGAAATACTTCATCTGATCCTTCCTTATTTGTTCGTTTTATAACTTCTTCTACTCTTTTTCTTCTTGCTTATGTTGATGACATAGTCATCACAGGTAATGATAAATCTGAAATAGAGTCTATTATCTTTCAATTGAATCAAATATTTTCTTTAAAGGACTTAGGGACACTGCATTATTTTTTAGGTATGCAATTTAATTTTTTGCCTTTAGGAGACTTACATATCTCACAAACTACCTATATTTGTGATCTTCTTAAAAAGACATCCATGGATAAGTCACATTTAATGCCCACACCTATGCTTTCTTCTGAAAAACTAACACTGCAGGGTTCAAATTTCTTTGATGATCCTAGTCTCTATCGATCAATAGTAGGAGGCCTTCAATATGCAACTCTCACTCATCCTGAAATTGCATATTCAGTCAACAAAGTTAGCCAATTCATGCATTCACCCATGATTCATCATTGGAAGGCAGTCAAACGCATTTTGCGTTATCTTTCAGATAAGATTAATTATGGTATTCAATTTTCTAAATCCTCTGATATTTGTCTTTTTGCCTTTTCAGATGCCAAGTGGGCCACGGACCTTGATGATCGACATTCAACAAGTGGCTACTGTATTTACCTTGGGTGCAATCCAATTTTTTGGAGCAACCAAAAGCAAAAAGCTGTAAGTCGTTCATCTACTGAGGCAGAGTACCGTTGCTTGGCAGACACAGTAGCTGAGTTAGTTTGGATTCAAAAGCTTCTACGAGAAATTCGTGTTACTTCTTCAGCTGCTCCCACTTTGTTTTGTGATAATTTAGGTGCTGTTCTTCTTGCTGCAAACCCAGTTATGCATAGCAGAAGCAAGCACTTCGAGGTTGATCTCCAGTTCGTTCGTGATCATGTTCAAAGAGGATTGCTAAACATTGTTCACATACCTTCTCATGCTCAAGTCGCTGATATTTTGACGAAACCATTATCAGCTCCCTCATTTACTGTGTTCATGGACAAACTAAGGGTGCAATCAAATCCCACCCTTAGTTTGAGGGGAGGGGGGTGTAGAGAATATAGACACTAGTAAAGTTATATAGGGCATGCTATCACTATAAATATAGAACCTTTAGTGTAAACAAAGGATCGCTCTGCAACAATTTTAGATCAATATTACTCATCTCAGAAATTAACTCTGCTCTCTCTTTCTTTCAATTGCTTTCAACTCTTTCACTTTTTCATAATTTTCACAAGCTTTCTTTTATTTTCGAGTAAAGTATCGTTTTTGTCCCTAACGTTTGGGGTAAGTCCTAAAATTGTCCCCAACATTTTAATCGTCCTATTTAAGTCCCTAACGTTTCAAAATTAACTCAATGTTGTCCTGCCGTTAGGAATCCGTTAACAAAATTGACAGCGGGACAAAATTGAGACGATTTTGAAACGTTTGGGACTTAAATAGGACGAAAACGTTAGGGACAAAAACGATACATAAAGATAAATTTTGATTTAATTTTATCTTTCAATAATATTAATTTTTTACTGTACATAGTATTCAATTATTTTTTAATTATATCTAAATAAATTACACTTAATCACATTACTTTCATTTTAAATAAATTTATTTTTTTATAATTTTAAAGAATTTTGATACATTACAGACAAAAGGTATAATTTATATTTTATTGTATATATATTATTTTTTTTCTTTTTTACAAATTTATATACTAGTCATTCTACAAACATTTCATGATAACTAAAAATCTTTAAGAGTAAAATTATAAAAAAATAATTTATTTAAAATGAAAGTAATATGATTAAGTGTAATTTACTTAGATGGGATTAAAAAATAATTAAATTCTATGTATAGTAAAAAAATGATATTATTGAAGGATAAAATTAAAATTTATTTCTATGTATCATTTTTGGCCCCAACATTTTCGTTCTATTTAAGTCCATAACATTTCAAAATCGTCTCAATTTTATCCTGCCGTCAATTCTATTAACGGATCTCTAGCAGTAGGACAACATTGAGTCAATTTTGAAATGTTAGGGACAACTTTGGGACTTACTCCAAACGTTGGGGACAAAAACGATACTTTACTCTTTATTTTCATTTATATTATAAAATCCAAAGAATCATAAGAGTAGGGGGCAATTTACATAAATAAATTGTTTGCTCCTCAAATTTACGCAATTGCATTGTTTCAAATATAGACGCAAATACATTGTTTCTTATATTTATAGAAATCGCTACTGCCAGTAGCGATTTATCGAAACACATAATCCGCTATAGCCAGCAGCGGATTACATGTGAATAGGGAAACACAAAAATCGCTAGATGCTGTCGCGGTTTTTGTTTGTTGATGTTTGGCCATAAACCGCTACTGACAGTAGCGATTTATGTGTACTGGGACACGTGCGTAAACCGCTAGAGGTAGCAGCGGTTTACGTTGAGTATGAAAACAAATAGTAAAACTAATATTTATCTAAAAAAATAATTACAAAACAAATAATTAATGGTATATACTATTTAAATAATATCATAAATAAAAAAATTTAATTTATCATTTCACAGTATAATTTAAAAAATATAAATATACATGTAATAAAATTTTTTATTTGTATTTATTATTAAAAGTGAGACCAATTACAAATAAAAAAATACAGTACTCAAAGTATTAAATTATATAAACCAAAATTAATTTTTTTTGTTTCTCATCTCTTTTAAAATTTATACACCAAGACCAAATAATATATATTTTTTGTAATTGTAGAAGCCTTTTGTTAAAATTATATTTTATTTAAATATTTAAAAAAATTAAAATAAAATTAATTTTAAATTTTAAAATACAAATTTTTATATATTTATTAAATCTATGTTGATAGAGAGGTATAATTATTCTGATAGATATTAGTAATTTTATTTTTTTAATTTATAAAAATAATCCATAAGAATATAAAATTTTACCAATTAATGTATTTAAAAAATCATCTTTAAATCTTAGCCATATAACTCAAAAGGTAATTGCATTTATATCTTCTAAGATTTTAAAAAATAAAAACTATTTATATTTTATAGTTGATTAATTGGATAAATAATAGTGATAGCATCATAATTTTGATGAATAAAATAAAAAATATAAATATGTCTGTAATAATTTTTTATTTGTATTTATTATTAAAATGAGATTAAATAACAAATTAAAGAGTGAGCACAGAGTACTAAAATATATAAACTAAGACTAATCTTTTTTTATCTTCATCCCTTCTAAAACTCATGAATGATAAAATAATTTATTTTAGTAAAAAATTCACTAAAGTACACATTTTTTCTTTAAAAATTACTTCATTTTTTCTCTATATAAATCATATGATTGCAAAAAATATGTTCGGTAAAACGGTTACCGGATGGTTCGGGTGGGGTTTGAGGTGACAGGGTTGCCTCGTCTCAAGCGGATGTGCCGGGACCAGATCTTCTGAGTAGCCGAACTCTCGTTGTGGAAAGATGGAGGGGGGTCACCTGCAAAGACACTCCGACGCTCTAGTCAGTTAGTGTACATGCGAGGAATAGGTTAGGTAGGATATGTGACGTACCTTGGGGGGAAGGGCAGGTCCTTCCCTATTTATACCATGTCAGAGGTGGGCCCTGTGGGGACGGGCCCATTTTCCTTGAAGCTTCCTCACAGCTGTATTGGAGGGATGGCGAGGACGCGTGTCCAGGTATCGTGGCGAGCGCGGAGAACTCGACCGCTCGGGTCAGGTTCTCAATGGGTCGGGTCGACCCGTATGTGGCTTGAGCCAGACCGTAACAGTGCCCCCCACGCGCCGGCAATCAACCGCATGGGCTGTTGGTGGCGGGTTGTCTCTTATTCATAGTTGCTAGGTCGGTCGTTCGTGTGGGAGACGCGCCACTCGCGTGCGTGCCCGTTCGTAATTCGGGGCGTTCATTCGTCGCCTCGTTTCTCGCACGGGGCATTGAATGCTCATAATGGGTTGATAAACCCCGCGTGTAAAGACTATTTTGTCCCCAGGCCTTTCGCGCTCTCCCTAAGGCAGTTTTTAAACAGTTTCACATTTTTCTCTTCCATTCTTGTTCCCCCTGATCGTCTTTGTTCCTCCTTTTTTCTGCATTCTCCATCGTCCAGAAGTTCTTTTTAGGATTCTAGCGTGTCTCGTTCCTTTCCGAATTTTCCTAATAATCCAGGTAATCACCATTTTCCTTCTGCCTCAATGGTTTTCTGCATGTTCGTTGTAGGTATCTGTTGTTGTTGTTTTATTTCTGTGAATAGATGTATTTTCTTTCTATCGAATGTGGTGTGTCATGGGGGGTTACCATTCTGGACTTGGTCTTATTTGGTCTCCCCTTTAGCTATACTTAGTTTGGGTTGTAGGATAGATGATGTGTGGGTTTTCGGGTTTTTCCGGGCTTCCGACCTCATGGACTAACCGAGCGGTGCCCCCACTATAGGTATGCCTCGTGTCGTTGGCCGGGCTTCTACTTCCGCTGCGGGTTACGACCCGTATGCTTGGGTTGTTTCTGATCTTAGGGACTCCCCTAACCAGATGGGTGAGGATGAGCTCACGGAATTCCGTCAGGCCGAGTACCTGTGTGGGGGTATCGATGAGGAGGCTAATTACGACGTTTATGTCCCTGCTCCTCACGAGCGGCTGTATGAGATTAACTTCAACGCCCCCCGGGTTGTCGACTGGATCTGGTTTTACAAGGCCATGTTCACCCAAGTAGGGGTTCGCATCCCTTTCTCTCCCTTCCAGATGGGCCTTCTTAACTGGATCTCGGTGGCGCCATCCCAGCTGCATCCGAACAGTTGGGCTTCGATCCGCTGCTTCGAGATGGTGTGCGAGTACTTGGAGCTGCCGATCTCTGTCGACGTCTTCTTATACTTTTTTAATCTTACGAACCCTTCGAAGGAAGGGAAAGATAAAAAAGGGTTCATGTCCTTCCGGTCTGCCCAAGGTCGGAGGATTTTCGGCTTGTTCAAGGACTCTTATCATGGGTTCAAGGACAAGTATTTTAAAGTTCGGCCGGTTAAGGGTCGCCACCCTTTTTGGTTGTCATTGGAAAAGGAGCGCCTCATCCCGACGTACTGGAGCTTCGGGGCGGGGTCCAATCCTTTTATCAAGGTTACTTACAAAGGGATGTCGGCTGTAGATCGGAAGATAGCCGAGATACTGTGGGCAGTTCTTGGGAGAAATAATGTGAATCCTCATCTCCTAATGGGTAGCCGAGAGGCCACCCGAGATTATATTCGTGAGTTGCCTTTGTCGTGTAGTCGTTTGCATGATTGTTTATTTTTGTCTTCCTTTGTTGATTGCAAATTTGCTAATTTGTTCATTTCTTGTTTGTAGTGGGACTGTCTACCGAAGTGACCGGCATGGAGAATTTGTTCCATACCTTCCTTCAGGAGGATGATGGCGAAGAGGCCGGGGGACAGTCGGTGACGGTTCCTGAGGGCGAGGCGGCCCAGACGGCACCCACGCCTCCCGATGTCGCCGCGTCCACGAAGGTTGCCACTCCGACATCCGCGTCCCCTATTTTCCAGGAAGTGGCCGTTCATGGGCACTCGTCTTCGACTCGTCGGGAGGAGGACGAGGAGTTGTCCGTCATCCCCACCCCAAGAGACAGAGGTCGCAGTCTAGTCCCGAAGGGGTCCTTACCGTCATGGAAAGGAACTTTGATGCCAGGTCGTTCATAGATGCTCAATTGCTTCCTGGCACGGAGGAACATTTCCATGGTACCGACCTCTCCGGGCAGGCACGATGGATGTATCGTACCCTCCTTTGTAGCGCGGCCATAGCCCGGAAGGCTGAGTTCGAGCTTTTGGGTATGGCCTTGCTTCGTCAGAAGCTCGAGACTGCGACTGCAGCCAACAACAAGCTTAAAGCTCAAGTTGAAACGCTCCAAGGGCAGCTGGCGGAGGCGGGGAATAAGCTCGAGGCCGCTGAGAAGAAGACTGCGTTTGCCGAAGAGAAGTTAAAAACTGCTGATGCGTTTGTGTCCTGTCTGATGGAGCAAGAGATGACCCTGAAGAGCTAGTTGAGCGCCGCTCAAAATCGGGCGGCCACATTGAAGAAAGATCGTGACGATGCAGTTGCAGCCACCAAGACCGCTCAGGACGAGGCTGATGCATTCAAGAAAAAACACAAGGAGGTTAAGGAGCAAGGCAAGAATGCAATTTTCATGACCAAAGAGGCCCTCAAAGCTCAAGTGAAGGTTATTGCTCCTGATTTCGATGTGTCGGCAATTGGAGTCTTCAAAACCATCAAGGATGGGAAGGTTGTCGACATGCCAAAGAAGTGATTTTTGTAACTTTTGAACTTTTGTAGAACTGTGTTCGTATCAAAACCGTTAGTGGGTTTGTTGTTTTGTATTTACGTACGCTTGCTTACTATGTTGGTCTCATTTCAATGTTTGCTGGTTTACTCGCCTTTATCGTTACGTCGGCATTTCTTTGAGGTCGCGTTATTTTTTATTATGGCCATTTGCTACGTCCTTGGCCTAGGGGGTCCCGGGGTGATCAGTCCCGGGACCGTGTATCCTCGTTTGCACAGCGATTGCTCAAAAAAGAAAGTAAACACAAGATAGAAAGATATGGCAAGCATAACAATTGGTAATCAAGTAAGTCTTATCGTTGTAGCAAAGGTATTGAGGTGTTGTTACAAAGTAAACGATTTAGGAGTAAAACCTTCTTAAGTTATCGGCATTCCATGTCCTCGGGATCTCCTTGCCATTGAGCTTTTCCAATTTGTATGCGCCCTTTTCGATCACCTCCTTAATTCTGTAGGGCCCTTCCCAGTTTGCTGCCAGTTTGCCTTCTCCCGGGGTCGGTAAGCCGATGTCGTTGCGCCTTAGGACGAGGTCGTTTGCTTTAAACTTCCTTTTGAGTGCTTTGCCGTTGTAGCGCAGGGCCATTCTTTGCTTTAGTGCTGTTTCCGTCAAGTGGGCCGTCTCCCTGGTTTCATCTATTAGATCCTTCTCCACAGCTTCCTCTACTCCCTTTAAAAGTAGTCGTGGGCTTGGTTCCCCGATTTCCACAGGTATTACCGCATCTAACCCGTACGTTAGTCGAAAGAGGGTCTCCCTAGTGGAAGACTGCTCGGTTGTACGGTAGGACCAGAGGACCGAGACGAGCTCGTCGGCCCAAGCGCCTTTTTTATTATCCAGCCGCTTCTTAAGCCCTAGCAGTATGATCTTGTTTGCAGACTCAACCTGTCCATTTGTCTGGGGGTGTTCCACCGAGGAGAACCTCTGTTTTATGCCTAGGCCGGTGAGGAACTCCGTGAATTTTTTGTCGGTGAACTGTGTTTCGTTGTCCGAGATAACGACATCCAGGATACCGAACCACGTTATCACTTGCCTCCATATGAACTTCCTGCAATTGGACGAGGATATGCTGGCCAGCGGCTCGACTTCTATCCATTTGGTGTAGTAGTCAATGGCGATTGTGAGGTACTTGACTTGTTCGGGACCAACCGGGAAGGGCCCCAGGAGATCGACTCCCCATTGCGAAAATGGTCGGGAAGACGTTAACAAGCTTAGCTCGGAGGCCGGTGCTTTGTGGAAATTGGCATTTTCTTGGCATCTGACACACTTCCTAACGAATTCTTTTGAGTCAGCCATCATTGACGACCAATAGTATCCAGCCCGGATTAATTTTCTTGCCAGGGCTTTGCCTCCTATGTGATGGCCGCAGCACCCTTCATGGACTTCCTTGAGGACGTAGGCCATTTGGTCGGGGTGCAGACATTTCAACAGGGGCTGGTTGAATCCTTTCGTGAACAATTGACCCTGGATGATCGCATACCTGGTTGCTTCCCTTCTCAGTTTCTTAGGATCCTTTTCGTTGTCGGGAAGTTTGTCGTTTTCTAAGAAGTCGGTGATGGGGTCCAACCATGAGGGGCTTAGCTTTGAGAGGTGTAGGGTGACTGCCGGCTCCTTCATCATTCCTTGGATGAGAGATCGGTTGCCTTCTCCTGGTTTTGTGCTAGCCAACTTCGATAGGAGGTGTGCCCGTGTGTTCCTTTCTCTCGGAATGTGGTGGATCGTGACTTCCTCAAACTTCCGGCTCAAATCCTTGACTTTCTCCAAGTACTTTTGTAGTAGCGAGTCCCTGGCTTGGTAGCTCCCGTTTACTTGGGAGGTGACGACCTGCGAATCGCTGCATATTTCCAACCTTGTCGCTCCGACCTCCGTTGCTAGGGTTAAGCCTCCTATAAGGACTTCGTATTCTGCTTGGTTGTTCGAAACGGGGAATTCAAACTTGATTGACTGCTCATACACGACCCCGCCCGGGTTCTCTAGGATGATTTCGGCGCCCCCGGATGTCTGATTAGAGGCCCCATCCACGTGGAGCCTCCACCGTGTGCCCGTCTCTTCGGTTGGTTCTCCCGTTACTTCTACTAGGAAATCTGTCATTGCTTGCGCCTTTATCGCTTGTCGAGGCTCGTACCGTATGTCGTATTGGGAGAGTTCGATGAACCAAGTCATCATTCTTCCCGCCAAATCGGGTTTCTGGAGTACTTGCCGGATTTTTTGGTCCGTCCTCACGATGATCTGGTGGCCTTGGAAGTATTGTTTTAACCTCCTCAAAGTGGTCAAGAGTGCCAGAGCTAGCTTTTCCAGTTTGCTGTACCTCAGTTCCACCCCTTGTAGGGCTCTGCTCACGAAATAGACTGGCTGCTAAGCTCTTCCTTCTTCTCGTACTAGAATCGCGGCCAGGGTTTCTCCTGTTATGGTGAGGTATAGGTATAGTGGCTCCCCGGCCTTCGGTTTTCCGAGCACGGGGGGTGCCGCCAGGATTTCCTTGAAGTGTCTAAAGGCTTCCTCGCACGTGGGCGTCCATTCGAATGCTATCCCTTTCTTCATGAGGTTAAAGAAAGGCAGGGCCTTTATTGCCGAAGCTCCGAGAAAACAGGATAACGAGGTCAGTCGCCCTGTCAATCGCTGGACGTCCTTGATACAACCCGGGCTCTTCATCTGGAGTATCACTTGGCATTTCTCCGGGTTAGCTTCTACCCTTCTTTGGGTTATCATGAATCCTAGGAACTTTCCAACTTCCATGGCGAAGGCACATTTGAGGGGATTGAGCCTCATGCCGTGTTGTCGGAGAGATGCGAATACACTTTTCAGGTCACTCAGAAGGTCATCGGGTCGCGCAGTCTTTGCGAGGATGTCATCTACATAAACTTTCACTATCTTGCCCATGAGGTCGCCAAATATTTTATTCATCAGTCTTTGGTATGTTGCTCCCGCGTTTTTTAGGCCGAACGGCATTACCCTATAGCAGAAGGTTCCTCCTGGCATTATAAATGCTGTTTTAGCCTCGTGGGTTGATGCATCGGTATCTGATTGTAGCCGGAGTAGGCATCCATGAAGCTCAGATACCGGTAGCCCGCCGCCGCGTCGACGAGCGCATCTATGTTGGGGAGGGGGAAGCAGTCCTTAGGGCATGCCTTGTTGAGGTTGGAGTAGTCTACGCACATTCTCCATTTGCCGTTGTGCTTTTTTACTAGAACTACGTTCAAGAGCCAGGTCGAGTAGTCTAGTTCCCGTATGAAGCCTGCTTCAAGGAGGCTGGCTGTCTGCCTGGCCACCTCCTCCGCCCTTTCGCGTGACATCTTTCTCCTCCTCTGAGCCACCGGGCGGGCTTCCGCTTTGACGGCTAGGTGATGTGACATGACCTTGGGGTCTATGCCTGGCATGTCGGCCGGTGTCCAGGTGAACAAGTCCCCATTGGTCCTGATCATTTCTACCAAGGGTTCCTTCAGCTCTTGCGGGAGGTTTCTATTGATAAACGTGAACTTGTCCTCCGTGTCATCGACCCTAAACTTCTCCAGGTCCCCCTCCGGTTCCGGTCTAGGCTTGTCGTCAACCCTGGCGTCCAAGTCAGCCAGGAACACCCCTGACGCCTCTTTGGATTTTTTCCTTAGGGAGAGGTTGGCGTTGTCGCAAGCGACCGCCATTTCTAGGTCTCCCTTTATGGACCCTATAGATCCATCGTCGGTAACAACCTTCATGACTAGTAGCTTTGTGTTGATTATTGCTTCAATATCGTTAATCGTCTTCCTCCCCAAAATGATGTTGTAGGCCGTGGAGTTTCGGAGAACCACGAACTCAGCCATTGCCGATCTTCGGCCTTGGACCTGTCCCACGGAGATCGGCAAAGATATTATTCCATCTGGCTTGATGAAGTGGTCGCCTAACCCGATGACCCCGTGCTGATGAGTCGATAGGTCGGCGTCCTTTAATCTCAGTGCGTCGAATACGTTGCGGAACATAATGTTCGAATCCGCCCCCGTGTCAACAAGGATCCGTTTTACGAGGCCTGTTCCCACCCTGGCCGTGATGACCATGGGTGGATTTTCAAGGGCCTCGTCGAACCACTGATCTTCCGGGCCGAAGGAGATAGATAGGGGCTTCTTAGAGCTTCGCATTGGCGCGGAGGAGACCGCCAGGATCTTGGCATCTTTCTTGTGCGCCGATCTTGACCGTGGTGCGGTGTTTTTGGCAGTTACTACGTTTATCATGGTGAGACCATGGTCTTTGTCTTCTGGCTCTTGTCGTTGCTTTGCTGACCGGGACTTGCCTTCCTCGTCTTGGTCGCGATGTCGCCTCCTCGGCTCCCTTATAAGATGGGAGAATTCAGAGAGTTTACCGTCCCTTATGGCTTGCTCTAATGCATCCCTCAGGTCAAAGCAGTCCTGTGTTTGATGTCCGTAGCCCTTGTGGTAGTCACAGTAGAGGCTCTTGTTTCCCCCCGTACGGTCCTTGAGTGGTCAGAGCTTCGACAAGATCCCTTTCTCGGCTATTTGCTGGTAAACTTCCATGATGGGGAGAGTGAGTGGAGTGTAGTTGGCGAACTTCTGATCCGAGGAAACGGTTTGGGTGCCTTGCTCGGCCCTCCCTCTTTGGCTTGTTCTTTCTGTCTCTCTCTGTTACCCTGTTGCCTCGGTTGATTGTAGCCGTAGTGCCGTTTATTGGCAGCCACGACCTGGCTGACTTCCTCATCATTTATGTATTCCTTAGCCACCGTTTGGATTTCGTGCATCGTCCAAACTGGTTTCGTGGTGAGGTGTTTTCGAAAGTCCTCGTTTAGGAGGCCATTCGTCAGACAGAGGCTGGCCACCGAGTCGGTTAGGCCATCAATTTCTAAGCATTCGTTGTTGAAGCGGTCCAGGTATTTTTTGGTCGGCTCCCCGGGCCTTTAGGTTATCCCGAGCAGGTTGATCGGGTGTTTTGCCTTTGCTATTAGTGTTGTGAATTGAGCCAAGAAGGCACGACTGATGTCCGAAAACCCGTAGATGGATCCTTGCGGGAGGCCGTTAAACCATCAGATCGCAGGTCCGGCCAGGGTGACCGGGAAGGCCGGGCACCTCACCTCGTCTCCTACTCCCTCCAGATTCATTCTAGCCTCGAAAGCCATGAGGTGTTCCAGAGGGTCTTGGGTTCCATCGTACCTCATGTCCGTTGGTTTGTCGAAGTGCTTCGGCAACCGGACCTCAACGATGGACCGATGGAATGGGGTGGCGCCCATTATCACGGGTTGCCGTGTCCTCACAGGCCTCCCTTCTCCGTCTTCGCGATCTTGTCCCGTGTGGCGCGTTTCCTTGCCTCGGGAGTAGATGATTGTGTCGTTCCGTCTTCTCGGGATGGGAAAATCTTCTCGGGTGCTTTTCGCTTCCGTTCGGGAAGCGGAGGCGTGCCAGGGGCGACTCTGGTGGGAATCTCTCTCCCGGCTCTCTGGGGACGAGGAGTAACTGGGATCGGTGGTTCGTCGATCGTGCTCCTGATCGGCTAGTTATCGCTCCAGATTCTGGACTCTGTGGCGTAGCTCCTGCATTATTCTGGCGCTGTCACCGCCAGTTCCTCCGAAAGGCCGCGTCTCTCGCGTCCTTGTGTGTGGTTCGATGCGTTGCCGGGGGACCTTCGTCGCCCTCCCAGTGAAGTGACAGAGGCTGTCCCCTCTGCGCCGGCTGCTCGGCCTTGGTCTCCAAAGCCCGGCACAACCTCCATGAGGGCGAACAAGTCCCCGCAGACGGCGCCAATGTTTGGTATAATGGTTACCGGACGGTTCGGGTGGAGGTTTGAGGTGACAGGGTTGCCTTGTCTCAAGCGGATGTGCCGGGACCAGATCTTCTGAGTAGCCAAACTCTCGTTGTGGAAAGATGGAGGGGGGTCACCTGCAAAGACACTCCGACGCTCTAGTCAGTTAGTGTACAGGCGAGGAATAGGTTAGGTAGGATATGTGACGTACCTTGGGGGGAAGGGCAGGTCCTTCCCCATTTATACCGTGTCAGAGGTGGGCCCTGTGGGGATGGGCCCATTTTCCTCGAAGCTTTCTCACAACTGTATTGGAGGGATGGCGAGGACGCGTGTCCAGGTATCGTGGCGAGCGCGGAGAACTCGACCGCTCGGGTCGGGTTCTCAATGGGTCGGGTCGACCCGTATGTGGCTTGAGCCAGACCGTAACAAAATATATACTCAAAATAAACCGTTACTGCCTCCAGCGGTTTAGGCACGTGTCCCGATACATATAAATCGCTATTGACAATAGTGGTTTATGGTCAAGCATCAACAAACAGAAACTGCGACAGTCTCTAGCGGTTTGTGTTTCCTATTCACATGTAATCCATTGCTGGTTATAGCAGATTATGTGTTTCGGTAAACCGCTACTCCAATAGCGATTTCTATAGATATATAAAACAATATATTTGCGTCTTCATATTAAAAATAATAAAATTACGTAAATTTGAGAGACAAACAATTTATTTACGTAAATTGTCCTAATAATAGTGTATATAAGAATAGTATATCTAATTATATTCATTTTTTATTATTATTTACACAATTAATATAAAATATAAATATTTTTGCTATATGATATTATATAATTATATATAACTATTTTATACCGAGAATGCATTAAAATAAATTATACTATTCCTCTATTATTAGATTGAATATGAAACTCGTTTTATATGATTTAATTTTACTTTCTATTAATATATAGTATAAAAGATATATATGTATTAACTTAGTATACAGAAATATTTTACAAATAAAATATTTTTGTTATCGACGTCATTACAAAAAAACTAATATAGCAAGCACATGAAAAAAAAAAGAAGAAATTGATAATGCTAGAAAAAAATAGCTCAAATTTATTTTATTTAATATTTATTTATTATAGAATGTATTAAATAAAATAAAAAATAATAAATTTTAATAATTTTTAACTAATATTTTTTTATTATTAAATATTTTCAAAAGAAAATAACCTCCAAACCATTATTACTTTTCACCTTCTTTCCTCGAATTCCTAGTTTATCTGCAATGTATAAGAAAATAAATAGCTTAAAAGGCATTCATTCATTGTCTGCAATTGTTGTTGTTGTTGTTGATGATGATGATTTTTAGCTTTTTCTCTTGCCTTGGTTTATTTACAGCAATAGCTTCTGAATTGCTTAGTAGTTCCTTTGTGGTCTTATCAAGGGCTCGCGTATCACAGCCAATCAATAGAGGAGCCTATAAATTAAAAAAAAAGCAAAATAGTTATAATAATATTTTGTTGATTTTTAGCAAATTGATGATGGTTCGATATCTAATAATTTGGGAGAAAAATTTACTCATCTTTGCAGGTATCAGTTTTTTATAAGTGCATCAAAGCGTCTTCAATTAGACAAATGTTAAAACAAAAAATAAATTAAAATTTGTAAAAGAATAAAAAAAGATTGAAACGACGAATTTGAAATGGAAATTGATTGAAATAAAAAAGATTGCGTTGAAATTTTAAGAAAGCGATAAAGGTGCCTTCGACTGAGTCAAAGGGCTTTTGGCATGAAAATTAAAAGATACTCAAATATAAATTGGATTCAAAAAATAAACATTGCTTGAAACATAAACTTGCTTGAAAGATAAAGTTTGCAGAAAGTTAAATTGAAAAGATAAAGACATGAAAGAAACTCTACAGATAATTAACTCGAAGCAGACTCAGAAAGTCTTTGGGGATGTGAGTGTGCGTGAGTAATTTCTGAAGCAAAGTTCAACCTTTATTCCCTAAAACTTTCTAATATTTATAACTCATTTTTGTAACCGATTATTAATTACATAGTGCTGTTTTGTATGCGTATTCCCAGGTAACCGTTTCCACTCTTTTGCCCATAAACGTTACCCATAAATTCCTCACATGATGAAAAGCCTTCAACTTCTCCACTTACGTAACCGTTCGATATACTATTCGAGCAACTATTCGATTTCTCATTCGAATACCTATTCGACTAGGCCCGTCTGATTTAATAAGGCATCCAGAATCGAGTTTGTGTCGAATAACTCCTAATTAATACTTGCACGTGCTTCTTTTCGACATCTACTCCCATTTCGAATTAGCTCTTCTTAATCGAAAATCTTTTTCGTCTAACAAATTGCCCCTTGGATTAATGTGTTTGTCTTCGAAATCATTATTAGAAGATGAAACACTTAATCCAAATTTAAATTTCAATCTCTTGAATCAATAATGATTACCATTTAACTTCCCATTAATACTGACCCGTTTGGCACGTCTCCCACGATTCACACTTTCTCTCTCCACCACTTCGCCTTCTTTGCAAAGTTACCTCTTTTTTTTTTTTTTGAGTTCCTCATGCAGTAACGGCTACAGTAACATTCCCTTTAAATTCAACACTTCGTCTTTGTTCGATTTTTCTCGAACCCTTGCTTCCTAAACTTTTCTTGCATCAATCTTTCCTGCACAACCCTTATCCTTTAAACTCCCTTCTTCTTTGCTCTGCAATGGCCGCTTCTTCATCTCATGCTGCTGCCCAAGATAGGGGTAAAGGTCCCATGGTGGCACCACTAGCTCCACCAGCCCTTCATGTGCTAAATCAAGTCAATGATAAAGTCATTGATGACCCACAACTTCAAATCAATGATACCAGAATCCTAATCCCTTTCACGGTAGGTGGAGATACTCAGTGTTTCCTTGGGCCTATCGAACCCCTGGAAAGGGAAACTACCTTTCTTTCCTAGTGCTCAGGGGGAAGATTTGTTGATCAATCAAGCCCTCGATATCTCTTTCTTCATTAATCAGAAACCTTTCAAGAATAATCCAAAGATCAACCCTCGTGGGACCGACTTCACAGCCTGGCATCAGCGCCTTGCTCCCATAAAAAGCGCTGCTTGGGGGGTTCTGGGGATTAGGACCTTCTAAGACTTTTCCAATTCTCACCTTCAACTCTCCCTTGGATGATTGGGGCCGTAACTTGTTTCTGGAATAGGACTACCAACAATTTTCTCCTTCCTTGTGGAATGATTGGTATGTCTCTTTTGGACGTAGCTGCAATTACAGGGCTACCGATAAGTCCTGCAGACTTCACTTCTGACATGCAATCCAAACACCAATACACTATTGCCTCCACTTCTTCCTATAGCGACTTTATTGCTCATCACATGGGCGCAGAGGGCACTGCTGTTACATATGATAAGCACATAGCCTTTCTGTTCTATTGGCTAAATACAATTGTCTTCTGTTCCCGAAGTGTCCAGATGTTGAAGTTTTTCCTTCCTCTGGCCGCTCTGTTGCATGAAGGAAATAACCTTAATTTGGCCAAGCTTCTTCTAAGGCATATTTTTGAAGATCTTGGTCAATTTATAAATTGTCTCCGAAATAATTATTTGATTAGCACAGGTGGCCCTCCTTGACTTCTCCAACTATGGGTTAATGCCATTTTTGAAAAATACATGACAAAGCTTGGGAGTGGTGCTACCGACAAACAGCACATCGAAGGTTTTCGATTGGCTGATTTTTAGCCAAATTTTCTAGAAACACAATCGGATAAAGACCGATTCTGAGCTGTTTTCTCTCTTTTTCATTCCTGTAAAGATTTTTACAATGAAAACCTCAATTTCACTCCCTTTATGCGTCGAAATTGTGGACCTGCATGGCTCGAGCATTTACTCTTTCCAAATGACACTGAGGAAAGTGAACTTGCTAATCGGAGTTGGGCGAATTTATTGGTTGTTCAAGTAATTCCTACAAGACTGCCCCAACACAAAAAGGAAAAACTCAAAGTGACCCTGTATGCCCCTCATTTCATAGCCAGGCAACTATGCTTCTCACAAGCCATCCTAACTCCACTTCCTCGAAACAACAAGCCATTTTGCCACACCACTCTAACTTCTCAAAGTGAACTTGATTTCTGCCTTTTGAAAACTCAACAACAAAGAGAGCATTTCAATTTCCTCGTTTATGATTGCAGTTCATATATCACCAAATCTTGTTTTGAATGGTGGATTGCTTACTATTCCAGGTACAACCGTACCTTAGAGGAAATCCAGTGTTTTGCTATTCGAACGACTCCTGCTGCTAAAGGTTCTCTCAAAAAATCTCAAAAAAGAAAAGCTGACCCTATAGCCTCCTCACGACAACCGCAACAGAAGAGTCGAAGGACTCCTACAAGGACTTTTAGAAGGGTAACTTTTCTACCTATACTCATGCACCTTAAATTGAAATATTTCGAAAATCACCTTTACTTAACATCTCTTGATCTCGATCTTTTCATCAGTTACAATTGCAACCTTCGAGTGAGAGCTCTGATGAAAGTGGGGAATCTATTCGTTACATCCTTACTGCTTCCTCACAATTAGAGGATACAGCTGATTCAGATTCAGGTCTTCAATTAATTTGAAGGCCAAGACTCATTCTAGTAACATCATGTCATTTCTACATATATTTCAATTAAGTTAGGATAAATCTTGATTTATGACTGTCTACCTTGTGCATTAGCCCACTACTGCTGCTCAATCAATTACCTCACCCCCGGCACTTAATCAACCGTTTCAACAACAATAACATAACCAGGGACGAACCACATCTGATGATTCAATCCAAGCCACAGAGTCTGTTCATCCAATACAAATTGCTTTTTCACCTCCCATTGGGACACAAGTGGTTGATCTAACAACAGAGCAATCCCAACACTCACCAACACGAACTCTGAGCACTGGACATACTTCTTCAGTCATCCAGGTTGCACCTTCATCCGAATATCAAGTGGCCTCTGATTTTGACTCTCCATCTCGAGTTGTTGAGACCACTGGCCCTGACTCGGATTCTGCATCAAGAGTTCTGGAGACTCTTTCTTCTCCTCAAAGAACCTCTAGTCCTCTTCAACAAGCTGAATTTTAAACTCCTCCTGGTCAAGGATCTGGAAGTTTGGGTGTTTCTTCTAAACCTACAAGTGCCACTTTGGCTAACCTGGTCTCCATCTTAAATCAAGCTATCCAAGAAGACGAAGTGCCTATTCTTGCTCCTATACTTTCTGGTCCTTCATTCGAGCTGAATGTTGATGCTCAAGAACAACTTCAATCACTTCTTAAACTCTTGGACCATCCACTTGCTGCATGGATCAATGATGCAATTCTTAACTAGCTTTTATCCGATCTTCTGAATTCTGCCTTTGAATTTCCGGCTCCAACTCCACATTTTGCCATATTCCACCAATTCAAACAAATTGCCAACAACAGCGTAGCTACCCAGAACAAACTCCAAGAAATCAAAAAATGAGGAAGCTAAGATCAGAACTGAGGTAGAAGGCTATACTGCAGCTCTGCAACCAATCAAAGCTTCTCGTAAAGAATTTGATTTGAGAATTTCTCAGACTATTTCTGTTCAGGCTCATTATGATAGAGAAGAGATAAAACTTGAAACAGAATTGGCCCAAATTAATGAAAAACTTGCAAAAATTTGCACGAGAAGAGCTTATATAGCCACACCTCTGGCCACTGCCCAGCAAGAATAACAACAACTCATTCAAGAGATCGTTTCTATTGAGACCAAACAAGAAGAATGTGGGAAGCAACTTGACAAGGTCCAATACAAAAAATTTAGGCACACTGAGGCACTTTCATCTCTGGATCATGAAAGGGTAAAGCTACGCTTAGACTTGGCAAAACTCCTGGCACTTCATACTTCTTCTTAGATTTCAGTATTTATGATAATTTCACTTTCTTTCGGACTTATGCACCTTGAATTTTAATTTAGCAAACAATAATATTGCTTTAAGTATTTTCCATTAATTAAGTCAATTATATTTTCTGATTCGATATCTTTGATCCGATATGCATTTCCTGTATACAATCCTATCACTTGGAAAGGACCTTCCCAAATATGTGACCATTTGCCAAGAAATCTCGATTTCTTTTCCATTGGCAAAATAACTTTTAAAACCAACTCACCTATACTGAAACACTTTTCTCTTGTTCGACGATAATAACTTCGAGCTACACTTTCTTTTTGTCGAATCATATTCTCAAGTGCCAATATCCGCTCTGAGTCTAATTCATTCAACTCATCAAACATTGCATTCCAGTAATCATCGACTGGCAAATCATTTTTTTTACACCCTTAAAGTATTTAAATTAATTTCTAGTGGCAGTACAACATCATGGCCATAAACCAACTTATAAGGTGAAGTACCTATTGAACCCCTTGGCGAATTTCGATAAGCCCATAATACTTGGCTTAAAGTTTCATGCCACGTTTGAGGTCTATTCCCGATCTGTTTTTTTATTAAACTTATCAGGATTTTATTCACTGCTTCCACTTGCCCATTAGCCTGTGCATAATAGGGAGTTGAAGTAACCATATTGATATTCCTTGAGGCTGCAAAATTTTTAATTCGTTGACCAGTAAACGTAGTCCCTTGATCAGTGCTCAATGTTTGAGGAATTCCAAATCGATGAATTATATGTTCCTCAATGAAATCTATTATTTCATTTTGACCAACTTCTATCAGAGGAACTGCTTCAACCCACTTAGTGAAGTAATCGATTGCTACCAAGATGAATTTATGTTGTTTCAATGAAGGGGGTGAATCAACCCAATCAAATCTAAAGCCCAACCTCTAAATGGCCATGGCTTTATTATCGAATGCAACTCAGATGCTGGAATCTGCTGTATCGAACCATGTTTCTGACATTCCTGACATGCCTTTGCATAATCGATACAATCTTTTATCATAGATGGCCAATACACGTGGTTGCGATATAACACCCATTTCATCTTCTTTTCAGCTTGGTGGGCCCCACATATTCCTTTATGAACTTTACCCAAAGCAATATTTTTATCATCTTGGCCTAAACATCTCGACAAACTTCCATCGATTCCTTTTTTATACAACTCTTCAGCCATTATGACAAAATTCATCGCCTGCAATTTTATTTTTCTTTCAACTGGGGTGCTGGGATTCTTCAAATACTTAGCAACAGACTTTCTCCAATCATTATCTTCCCATTTATCTATACACAAAGCCTCTCTTTCATTCGCAAGCACTAAACTTTGATGGACCCTAGCCAACTTTTTAAGAGTTTCTGGACCGATTCTATATCTCGAAGCAATTTGGGCTAACTCATTAGCAATTTCATTTTGAATCCTCAGGATGTGAATCAGAGAAACTTTTCGAAAGGAGGTTAATAATTCCCAAGCCGTTGTTAAATATTTTTGCAACTTCTCATTATTGCATCTAAACTCCTTCGATAACTGCTTTAAAACTAACTGAGAATCCCCTAGTATTTGGAATTCCAAAGCCCCTATACTAATTAATATTTCAAGACCCAAAATTAAAGCTTCATGCTCTGCCACATTATTCGAGCAAGGATATTTTAACTCAAATAAGAATTCTGATGGAATCCCCTCTAGTGAGATAATAAGAATTCCAACCCCTGCACCATCTTTATGCTTTGATCCATCAAAATATAACTTCCAATAATCAACTTCAATATCGATTACATTTTCCCCCTGGTCATTCAGATGATTCGAATTGTCAACGAGAAAATCTGCAATGACTTGACCTTTTATAGCTTTGGCTGGGACATACTGTAAATCAAATTCTATCACAGCCAACATCCATTTTCCTAAATGCCCCCGTAACATCGGAAAACTCAACATATATTTGATGAGATCAGTTTGTGCTATAACCTTCACCGTTTTAGCCACCATGTAATATTTCAATTTTATATAGGCATAGTATAGAGATAAACACAATTTTTCTATCGGGGAATACCTTGTTTCAATATCAGTTAAAACTCGACTAAGATAATAAACAGCCCGTTCATGCCCATCCTCGTCATCTTGGGCTAACATACACCCAATTGTATTTGTAGATGCTGCGATGTATAATTTTAAGGGCTCATGTGGGCGAACATTCGCCATAATCGGAGCTTTAGATAAATAAGCCTTTATCGAATCAAACGCCGATTGATGCTCATTTGTCCATTCGAACTATGAGTCATTCTTTAGTTTCACTAAAGATGCAAACACTCAAGTTCGGTCAGAAAGATTCGAAATGAACCTTCTGAGGTAATTCACCTTTCCTAGGAAGGATTGCACTTCTTTTTTCGATTTGGGCGCAGACAATGCTAATATTGCTTCGGCTTTATTTTTATCAATTGCAATTCCTTTTTTATGAACAACAAAACTTAGGAAATTCCAAGCCGATACACCAAAGGCACATTTCAAAGGATTCATTTTAACCCTTTCTTCCTCATAGTAACAAATGCCTTCCTTAAGTGATAAATATGCTGATTCATCGAAATCGATTTGACCATCACATCATTGATATACACTTCCATAAATTTGCCAATATATTCATGAAATATGGCATTCATCGCCCGCTGGTAAGTTGCACTAGCATTTTTTCAAACCGAAAGGCATAACCACCCATTCATAAGTGCCTAATGCCCTAGGACAACGAAAAGCAGTTTTAGACACATCATCTTTTGCAATGAAGATTTGGTTATATCCTGAATAACCATCCATAAAACTTAAAATTTCATTTCCTGCTGCATAATCAATCAACATATCTGCAATTGGCATAAAATATTCATCCTTTGGAGTAACATTATTCAAATCTCTGAAATCGATGCAAACCCTTAGTTTTCCATTTTTCTTCAAAACAAGCACAATATTCAAAATCCATTTGGCATAACGTGCGGTTTGAATAAACTCAGCTTTAATCAAACGTTCTAGCTTCTTTAATCTTTTGATTGATTTCTAGAGCAAAATGACGGGGGGTTTGCTTCATAGGTCGAGCATTTGGTTTTAATGCTAATCGATGCTCTACAAGAGAACGATCGAGACCAGGCATCTCATGATAATCCCAAGCAAAATAATCTTTAAATTCATGTAAAAGATGGAAAAGTTCAGTTCGAAAAAGATCAACAAGACTGGTGCACGAAATTGTGATCAATACTTTACACAACTCAAATAATCCCCGGTGATGAATCCAAAAACTTGGTGTTCAATACCATGGCATAAACACAACTTCGCACAACTAACCAGCAAGTGTACTGGGTCATCCAAGTAATAAACCTTACGCGAGTAAGGGTCGATCCCACAGAGATTGTTGGTATGAAGCAAGCTATGGTCACCTTGTAAATCTTAGTCAGGCAAACTCAAATGGTTATGAATGATGAATAAAACATAAAGATAAAGATAGAGATACTTATGTAATTCATTGGTAGGAATTTCAGATAAGCGTATGAAGATGCTTGGTCCCTTCCGTCCCTCTGCTTTCCTACTGTCTTCATCCAATCCTTCTTACTCCTTTCCATGGCAAGCTGTATGTAGGGTTTCACCGTTGTCAGTGGCTACCTCCCATCCTCTCAGTGAAAATGTTCAACGCACCCTGTCACGGCACGGCTATTCAGCTGTCGGTTCTCGATCATGTCGGAATAGAATCCAGTGATTCTTTTGCGTCTGTCACTAACACCCCACAATCACGAGTTTGAAGCTCGTCACAGTTATTCAATCATTGAATCCTACTCAGAATACCACAGACAAGGTTTAGACCTTCCGGATTCTCTTGAATGCCGCCATCAATTCTAGCTTATACCACGAAGATTCCGGTTAAAGAATCCAAGAGATATCCACCTAATCTAAGGTAGAACGGAGGTGGTTGTCAGGCACACGTTCATAGGTGAGAATGATGATGAGTGTCACGGATCATCACATTCATCAAGTTGAAGAACAAGTGATATCTTAGAACAAGAACAAGCGGAATTGAATAGAAGAACAATAGTAATTGCACTAATACTCGAGGTACAGCAGAGCTCCACACCTTAATCTATGGTGTGTAAAAATTCCACCATTGAAAATACATAAGAACAAGGTCTAGGCATGGCCGAGAGGCCAGCCCCCAAAACGTGATCAAAAGATTCAAAGATCTCCCGATGAAAATACAATAGTAAAAGGTCCTACTTATAGAGAACTAGTAGCCTAGGGTTTACACAGATGAGTAAATGACATAAAAATCCACTTCCGGGCCCACTTGGTGTGTGCTTGGGCTGAGCATTGAAGCATTTTCGTGTAGAGACTCTTCTTGGAGTTAAACACCAGCTTTTATTCCAGTTTGGGCGTTTAACTCCCATCCTTGTGCCAGTTCCAGCGTTTAACGCTGGGAATTTTGATGGTGACTTTGAACGCCAGTTTGGGCCATCAAATCTTGAGCAAAGTATGGACTATCTATATTGCTGGAAAGCCCAGGATGTCTACTTTCCAACGCCGTTGAGAGAGCGCCAATTGGGCTTCTGTAGCTCCAGAAAATCCACTTCGAGTGCAGGGAGGTCAGAATCCAACAGCATCTGCAGTCCTTTTCAGTCTCTGAATCAGATTTTTGCTCAGGTCCCTCAATTTCAGCCAGAAAATACCTGAAATCACTGAAAAACACACAAACTCATAGTAAAGTCCAGAAAAGTGAATTTTAACTAAAAACTAATAAAAATATACTAAAAACTAACTAGAACATACTAAAAACATACTAAAAACAATGCCAAAAAGCGTATAAATTATCCGCTCATCACAACACCAAACTTAAATTTTTGCTTGTCCTCAAGCAACTGAAAATCAAATAAGATAAAAAAGAAGAGAATATACAATGAATTCCAAAAACATCTATAAAGATCAGTATTAATTAGATGAGCGGGGCTTTTAGCTTTTTTCCTCTGAACAGTTTTGGCATCTCACTCTATCCTTTGAAATTCAGAATGATTGGCTTCTTTAAGAACTCAGAATCCAGATAGTGTCATTGATTCTCCTAGTTAAGTATGATGATTCTTGAACACGTCTACTTTATGAGTCTTGGCCGTGGCCCAAAGCATTCTGTCTTCCAGTATTACCACCGGATACATACATGCCACAGACACATAATTGGGTGAACCTTTTCAGATTGTGACTCAGCTTTGCTAGAGTCCCCAATTAGAGGTGTCCAAGGTTCTTAAGCACACTCTTTTTGCCTTGGATCACAACTTTATTTCTTTCTTTTTCTCTCTTTTTTTTCGTTTTCTTTTCTCTCCTTTTTTTTCGTTTTTCTCCTTCTCTTTTTTTTTTTGTATTCACTGCTTTTTCTTGCTTCAAGAATCATTTTTATGATTTTTCAGATCCTCAGTAACATGTCTTCTTTTTCATCATTCTTTCAAGAGCCAACATTCATGAACCACAAATTCAAAAGACATATGCACTTTTTAAGCATACATTCAGAAAACAAAAGTATTGCCACCACATCAAAATAATTAAACTATTATAAAATTCAAAATTCATGCAATTCTTCTCTTTTTCAATTAAGAACATTTTTCATTCAAGAAAGGTGATGGATTCATAGGACATTCATAACTTTAAGGCATGGACACTAAGATACTAATGATCACAAGACACAAACATAGCTAAACATAAGCATAATTTTCGAAAAACAGAAAAATAAAGAACAAGGAAATTAAAGAACGGGTCCACCTTAGTGATGGCGGCTTGTTCTTCCTCTTAAAGATCCTATGGAGTGTTTGAGCTCCTCAATGTCTCTTCCTTGTCTTCGTTGCTCCTCTCTCATGATTCTTTGATCTTCTCTTATTTCATGGAGGAGGATGGAATGTTCTTGGTGCTCCACCCTTAGTTGTCCCATGTTGGAACTCAATTCTCCTAGGGAGGTGTTTAGTTGCTCCCAATAGTTTTGTGGAGGAAAGTGCATCCCTTGAGGCATCTCAGGGATTTGATGATGAGAGGGGTCTCTTGTTTGCTCCATCCTCTTCTTAGTGATGGGCTTGTCCTCATCAATGGGGATGTCTCCCTCTATGTCAACTCCAACTGAATAACAGAAGTGACAAATGAGATGAGGAAAGGCTAACCTTGCCAAGGTAGAGGACTTGTCCGCCACCTTATAAAGTTCTTGGGATATCACCTCATGAACTTCTATTTCTTCTCCAATCATGATGCTATGGATCATGATGGCCCGGTCTAGAGTAACTTCAGACCGGTTGCTAGTGGGAATGATTGAGCGTTGGATAAACTCCAACCATCCCCTAGCCACAGGCTTGAGGTCATGCCTTCTCAGTTGAACCGGCTTTCCTCTTGAATCTCTCTTCCATTGGGCGCCCTCTTCACAAATGACTGTGAGGACTTGGTCCAACCTTTGATCAAAGTTGACCCTTCTAGTGTAAGGGTGTTCATCTCCTTGCATCATGGGCAAGTTGAATGCCAACCTTACATTTTTCGGACTAAAATCCAAGTATTTCCCCCGAACCATAGTAAGCCAATTCTTTGGGTCCGGGTTCACACTTTGATCATGGTTCTTGGTGATCCATGCATTGGCATAGAACTCTTGAACCATTAAGATTCCGACTTGTTGAATGAGGTTGGTAAGAACTTCCCAACCTCTTCTTCGGATCTCATGTCGGATCTCCGGATATTCACTCTTTTTGAGTTTGAAAGGGACCTCGGGGATCACCTTCTTCAAGGCCACAACTTCATAGAAGTGGTCTTGATGCACCCTTGAGATGAATCTCTCCATCTCCCATGACTTGGAGGTGGAAGCTTTTGCCTTCCCTTTCCTCTTTCTAGAGGTTTCTTCGGCCTTGGATGCCATAAATGGTTATGGAAAAACAAAAAGCAATGCTTTTACCACACCAAACTTAAAAGGTTTGCTCGTCCTCGAGCAAAAGAAGAAAGAAGAGAGTAGAAGAAGAAGAAATAACGGAGATGGAGATGGATTTGTGGTTCGGCCAAAGGGGGAGAAGTAGTGTTTAGGTTGTGTGAAAATGAAGGAGTGAAGGGGGGTTTATATAGGGGTGGGGAGAGGGGTAGGGTTCGGCTATAGGAGGGTGGGTTTGGGAGGGAAAGTGGTTTGAATTTGAATGGTGAGGTAGGTGGGGTTTTATGAAGGATGGATGTGAGTGGTGAAGAGAAAGATGGGATTTGATAGGTGAAGGGTTTTTGGGGAAGAGGTGTTGAGGTGATTGGTGAATGGGTGAAGAAGAAGAGAGAGGGTGGTGGGGTAGGTGGGGATCCTGTGGGATCCACAGATCCTGAGGTGTCAAGGAAAAGTCATCCCTGCACCAAGTGGCGAGCAAAATTGCTCTTTGTGCCAATTCTGGCGTTAAACGCCGGGCTGGTGCCCATTTCTGGCGTTTAACGCCAGCTTCTTGCCCTTTCCTGGCGTTTAACGCCAGTCTGGTGCCTCTTTCTGGCGTTAAACGCCCAGAATGGTGCCAGACTGGGCGTTAAACGCCCATCTGCTAGCCTTACTGGCGTTTAAACGCCAACAAGATCTTCCTCCAGGGTGTGCTATTTTTCTTTCTGTTTTTCATTCTGTTTTTGCTTTTTCAATTGATTTTGTGACTTCTCATGATCATCAACCTACAGAAAATATAAAATAACAAAGGAAAATAGATAAAGTATAACATTGGGTTGCCTCCCAACAAGCGCTTCTTTAATGTCAGTAGCTTGACAGTGGGCTCTCATGGAGCCTCAGAGATGCTCAGAGCAATGATGGAACCTCCCAACACCAAACTTAGAGTTTGAATGTGGGGATTCAACACCAAACTTAGAAGTTGGTTGTGGCCTCCCAACACCAACTTAGAGTTTGACTGTGGGGGCTCTGTTTGACTCTGTTTTGAGAGAAGCTCTTCATGCTTCCTCTCCATGGTGACAGAGGGATATCCTTGAGCCTTAAACAAAAAGGATTCTTCATTCACTTAAATGATCAATTCTCCTCTGTCCACATCAATCACAGCCTTTGCTGTGGCTAGGAAGGGTCTGCCAAGGATGATGGATTCATCCATGCACTTCCCAGTCTCTAGGATTATGAAATCAGCAGGGATGTAATGGTCTTCAATCTTTACCAGAACATCCTCTACAAGTCCATAAGCTTGTTTTCTTGAATTGTCTGCCATCTCTAGTGAGATTTTTGCAGCTTGCACCTCAAAGATCCCTAGCCTCTCCATTACAAAGAGAGGCATGAGGTTTACACTTGACCCTAGGTCACACAAGGCCTTCTTGAAGGTCATGGTGCCTATGGCACAAGGTATTGAGAACTTCCCAGGATCTTGTCTCTTTTGAGGTAATCTTTGCCTAGACAAGTTATCCAGTTCTTTGGTGAGCAAAGGGGGTTCATCTTCCCAAGTCTCATTACCAAATAACTTGTCATTTAGCTTCATGATTGCTCCAAGGTATTTAACAACTTGCTCTTCAGTGACATACTCATCCTCTTCAGAGGAAGAATACTCATCAGAGCACATGAATGGCAGAAGTAAGTCCAATGGAATCTCTATGGTCTCAGTGGGAGCCTCAGATTCCCATGGTTCCTCATTAGGGAACTCATTGGAGGCCAGTGGACGTCCATAGAGGTCTTCCTCAGTGGCGTTCACTACTTCTCCCTCCTCTCCATTTTCGGCCATGTTGATGGCCTTGCACTCTCCTTTTGGATTTTCTTCTGTATTGCTTGGAAGAGTACTAGGAGGGAGTTCAGTAATTTTCTTGCTTAGCTGTCCCACCTGTGCCTCCAAATTTCTAATGGAGGATCTTGTTTCAGTCATGAAACTTTGAGTGGTTTTGATTAGATCAGAGACCATGATTGCTAAGTCAGAGTGGTTCTGCTTAGAACTCTCTGTCTGTTGCTGAGAAGATGATGGAAAAGGCTTGCCATTGCTAAACCTGTTTCTTCCACCATTATTATTGTTGAAACCTTGTTGAGGTCTCTGTTGATCCTTCCATGAGAGATTTGGATGATTTCTCCATGAAGGATTATAGGTGTTTCCATAGGGTTCTCCCATGTAATTCACCTCTTCCATTGAAGGGTTCTCAGGATCATAAGCTTCTTCTTCAGATGAAGCTTCCTTAGTACTGCTTGGTGCATTTTGCATTCCAGACAGACTCTGAGAAATCAAATTTACTTGCTGAGTCAATATCTTGTTCTGAGCCAATATGGCATTCAGAGTATCAATCTCAAGAACTCCTTTCTTCTGATTAGTCCCATTGTTCACAGGATTCCTTTCATAAGTGTACATGAATTGGTTATTTGCAACCATTTCAATTAGTTCTTGAGCTTCTGTAGGCGTCTTCTTCAGATGAAGAGATCCTCCAGCAGAGCTATCCAAAGACATCTTGGATAGTTCAGAGAGACCATCATAGAAAATACCTATGATGCTCCATTCAGAAAGCATATCAGAGGGACACTTTCTGATTAATTGTTTGTATCTTTCTCAAGCTTCATAGAGGGATTCTCCTTCCTTCTGTCTGAAGGTTTAGACTTTCACTCTAAGCTTACTCAATTTTTGAGGTGGAAAGAACTTTGCCAAGAAGGCATTCACTAGCTTTTCCCAGGAGTTCAGGCTTTCTTTAGGTTGTGAGTCCAACCATATTCTAGTTCTGTCTCTTACAGCAAAAGGGAATAGCATAAGTCTGTAGACCTCAGGGTCAACCCCATTAGTCTTGACAGTGTCACAGATTTGCAAGAACTCAGCTAAAAACTGATGAGGATCTTCCAATGGAAGTCCATGAAACTTGCAATTCTGTTGCATTAGAGAAACTAATTGAGGCTTAAGCTCAAAGTTGTTTGCTCCAATGGCAGGGATAGAGATGCTTCTCCCATAGAAGTCGGGAGTATGTGCAGTAAAGTCACCCAGCACCTTCCTTGCATTGTTGGCATTGTTGTTGTTTTCGACTGCCATGAGTTCTTCTTCTTTGAAGATTTCTGTTAGGTCCTCTACAAAGAGTTGTGCCTTAGCTTCTCTTAGTTTTCGCTTCAAGGTCCTTTCAGGTTCAGGGTCAGCCTCAACAAGAATGCTTTTGTCTTTGCTTCTGCTCATATGAAAGAGAAGAAAACAAGGAAATATGGAATCCTCTATGTCACAGTATAGAGATTCCTTGAGGTGTCAGAGGAAAAGAAAAATGGAAGGAAGAGGTAGAAAATTCGAACTTATCAAGAAAGATGGAGTTCGAATTATGCATTAAGGAATAGTGTTAGTCCATAAATAGAAGGATGTGAGGAGAGGGGAAGAAATTTTCGAAAATTAAGTAAAAGATTTTGAAAACATTTTGAAAAATACTAATTGATTTTCGAAAACCAATGGTGGAAAAGAAATCAAGTGATTTTTGAAAAAGATTTTGAAATTAGAAAGTAAAAAGATTTGATTGAAAACTATTTTGAAAAAGATGTGGTTAAGAAGATATGATTGGTTTTAAAAAATGTGATTGAGAAGATATGATTTGAAAAACATTTTAAAAAGATTTGATTTTAAAAATTAATAACTTGGCTAACAAGAAAAGATATGATTCAAACATTAAACCTTTCTCAATAGAAAAGGCAACATACTTGAAATGTTGAATCAAATCATTAATTGATAGCAAGTATCTTTGAAAATAGAAAGAAATTGATTTTGAAAACATGTGATTGAAAAGATATGATTTGAAAAAGATTTGATTTTGAAAAGATTTTGAAAACTTAAAAAAAATTTGATTTGAAAACAAAATCTTCCCTCTTGTGCCATCCTGGTGTTAAATGCCCAGAATGGTGCACATTCTGGCGTTTAACGCCCAAACTACTACCCTTTTGGGCGTTAAACGCCCAGCCAGGCACCCTGGCTGGCGTTTAAACGCCAGTTTGCCTTCCTTACTGGGCGTTTTGAACGCCCAGCTTTTTCTGTGTAATTCCTCTGCTGTATGTTCTGAATCTTCAATTCTCTGCATTATTGACTTGAAAAGACACAAATTAAAAATATTTTTGGATTTTTAATAATGAGGAATAATCAAAATGCAACTAAAATCAAATAACAATGCATGCAAGACACCAAACTTAGCAGTTTGTATACTACTGACACCAACAAAATGAAAATGCATATGAGAAACACAAACACTCAAGTCAAGAGAATTTAAAGATCAGAGTAATGAAATCATCAAGAACATCTTGAAGATCACTTAAGACACATGAATGAATGCAAGAAGAACAAAAACATGCAATTGACACCAAACTTAGATTGAAACACTAAACTCAAACAAGAAATATTTTTGGATTTTATGATTTTGTAATTTTTTTTGGATTTTTTGAAAATTAAGTGGAAAACGAAAATAAAGATATCAAAATTCTTAATGAGAATTCCAGGAATCATGCAATGTTAGTCTAAGACTCCGGTCCAGGAATTAGACATGGCTTCATAGCCAGCCAAGCTTTCAAAGAAAGCTCCAGTCCAAAACACTAGACATGGCCAATGGCCAGCCAAGCTTTAGCAGATCATTGCTCCAACAGCAAGATTGATAGAAATCAACAAGCTCTTGTGATGATAAGTTGAAACCTCGGTCCAATAAAATTAGACATGGCTTCACAGCCAGCCAGACTTCAACAGATCATCATGAAACTCTAGAATTCTTTCTTAAGAATTCTGAAAAAAAGATACCTAATCTAAGCAACAAGATGAACCGTCAGTTGTCCAAACTCAACAATCCCCGGCAACGGCGCCAAAAACTTGGTGCACGAAATTGTGATCAATACTTTACACAACTCAAATAATCCCCGGTGATGAATCCAAAAACTTGGTGTTCAATACCATGGCATAAACACAACTTCGCACAACTAACCAGCAAGTGTACTGGGTCGTCCAAGTAATAAACCTTACGCGAGTAAGGGTCGATCCCACAGAGATTGTTGGTATGAAGCAAGCTATGGTCACCTTGTAAATCTTAGTCAGGCAAACTCAAATGGTTATGAATGATGAATAAAACATAAAGATAAAGATAGAGATACTTATGTAATTCATTGGTAGGAATTTCAGATAAGCGTATGAAGATGCTTGGTCCCTTCCGTCCCTCTGCTTTCCTACTGTCTTCATCCAATCCTTCTTACTCCTTTCCATGGCAAGCTGTATGTAGGGTTTCACTGTTGTCAGTGGCTACCTCCCATCCTCTCAGTGAAAATGTTCAACGCACCCTGTCATGGCACGGCTATTCAGCTGTCGGTTCTCGATCATGTCGGAATAGAGATTCTTTTACGTCTGTCACTAACACCCCACAATCACGAGTTTGAAGCTCGTCACAGTTATTCAATCATTGAATCCTACTCAGAATACCACAGACAAGGTTTAGACCTTCCGGATTCTCTTGAATGCCGCCATCAATTCTAGCCTATACCACGAAGATTCCGGTTAAAGAATCCAAGAGATATCCACCCAATCTAAGGTAGAACGGAGGTGGTTGTTAGGCACACGTTCATAGGTGAGAATGATGATGAGTGTCACGGATCATCACATTCATCAAGTTGAAGAACAAGTGATATCTTAGAACAAGAACAAGCATAATTGAATAGAAGAACAATAGTAATTGCATTAATACTCGAGGTACAGCAGAGCTCCACACCTTAATCTATGGTGTGTAGAAACTCCACCGTTGAAAATACATAAGAACAAGGTCTAGGCATGGCCGAGAGGCCAGCCCCCAAAACGTGATCAAAAGATTCAAAGATCTCCCGATGAAAATACAATAGTAAAAGGTCCTACTTATAGAGAACTAGTAGCCTAGGGTTTACACAGATGAGTAAATGACATAAAAATCCACTTCCGGGCCCACTTGGTGTGTGCTTGGGCTGAGCATTGAAGCATTTTCGTGTAGAGATTCTTCTTGGAGTTAAACACTAGCGTTTATGCCAGTTTGGGCGTTTAACTCCCATCCTTGTGCCAGTTCCGGCGTTTAACGCTGGGAATTCTGATGGTGACTTTGAACGCCAGTTTGGGCCATCAAATCTTGGGCAAAGTATAGACTATTATATATTTCTAGAAAGCCCAGGATGTCTATTTTCCAACGCCGTTGAAATCGCGCCAATTAGGCTTCTGTAGCTCCATAAAATCCACTTCGAGTATAGGGAGGTCAGAATCCAACAGCATCTGCAGTCCTTTTCAGTCTCTGAATCAGATTTTTGCTCAGGTCCCTCAATTTTAGCCAGAAAATACCTGAAATCACAGAAAAACACACAAACTCATAGTAAAGTCCAGAAAAGTAAATTTTAACTAAAAACTAATAAAAATATACTAAAAACTAACTAGAACATACTAAAAACATACTAAAAACAATGCCAAAAAGCGTATAAATTATCCGCTCATCAAAGACCTTTACAAATATAAGTGACTCGAACATCATCAAGAGACCCTAAATTAATTTCGTCTAAGGGATCTTGAGATTCGAATCCTCTAAAATTATCCTCATCCTTTACTGAATGCTTTTCGAAACCCAAAGGTTCTAAATCATAGATGCAATCAAAAGATAAATCCACATATTCATTATAAACAAAATAGATTTGATCTTTTGCTGAATTATCTATAGCATTATTTTCAATATAATGAAGTTTCGCTATCAAATCAATAGTTTGACTCGAAATAACACTTGTATTACATAAAGAAGAAGAACTAACACCATGACTAAACTCGATTGAAGGTACCAAGTTGTTAAAACTAGAAAAAGAACTTATGTTCCTACATGATTCTACTTCATCAGAAGAATCACCTTTATTTCCTACAGAAAGAGATTATTTAAATAATTATTTAAAGTTACCAGGTAATCTGAGATATCCTCAACCTGGTCCAGAGAGAAATCCATCATCAAACTTTAAGAGAGACAATCCCAGCTAGTTGGGCTCACATCCAACTATGGGTAGTGCAACTTTACCGTCAAACCTTCCGAAGATAGATAACAGCCTTCTCAATTGTAAGAGTTCAGTTTCTTGTCAACATTCAAAGGCTTCAGCTTAGGATTATACATCCTAAAATCAACATGCAGTTGTTCGACATAAAGATTCGAATTTGCCTTAATAACTTCAGGCTTGCCATCCTCCGTCCAAAGAAGTACACTTTGATGCACAGTAGAAGGTACAGCTCCCACCATGGATCCAATCACGCACCAATAAGGATGAGCCAACCTTCACTCCCAAAGTGACAAGACCTTTTGCTGGCGTCGAAGAACCACTGAAGTTTGTCACAGCAATGTTAGTGGGGACCAGATAATCAGGATGTTTTCCCACCTTCATCAGCATTCTTTCAGGCAGGAGACTTATTGCTGCTCCCCCATCAATTAGAACTTTATTTACTTTGATCCCATGAGTAGTGATATGGAGTGGGCGAAGATGGAATTTCTGCCTTTCAGTAGGCCTTAGAAAATAACACGGTTCATCCTCATATTGAATGAAGGAAAAAGCTTCTTCGGCTTCCATATCATAGTCTTCCTTTGGGTCGCCTTCATATTACCCCAAATAATCAGTTGGAATAATCGAAATTGTTCCAACCATATCATCATCCTCTTTTTTCGAAGTACTCTTTATCGATATCAACTTCCTTGCCTTTCTCGACCCCGAAGGAATGAGCTATTGCTTTGCCTTTCTCCATCTTTGCAGGAGATGGAATTCCCTTCGGGTACGTCTCTCCATCAAAAGGAAAGATAATTAGAGAATAAGCGAAAGGCATTGCCCCCTTGCTTACATCTGCTTGAGGCTTTTTATTTTGATTGATATTTCTTCTGCCCCTACCTCTTGGGTATCCTCTGACTCTAAGGACATAAGGACACATCATGGTCCTTAATCTTTTGCTGTACTAAAAAGTCTAGCAGGCCATCCCCGACTCGAAGATACACAGATCGAACTTGTGACTCAAAATCATTAAGAGCCACATCAAAGTCGTAAGATATACCAACCATATTCACTCCAAAATATAGTTCAACGAATCTAGCATCATCATCGAAAGGATCAACATCGACCTTCATTTTCTTCTTACCATCATCAAACTTTAGACGTCCTTCCATTATAACTTCCTGAATTAAGTCCCTGAAACGAACACAACTGTTAGTCGAATGTCTGGTTGCTTGGTAAAATTTACAATAAGGTTTCCTTTTTAAATCTTTCACCGCAAGTAAGGTTCTACCCTCAGGCAGAATTAATTGTTTATCTTTAAGCAACACGTCAAAAATCTGATCAGATTTTGAAATATCAAAACTATATTTCTTTCCACTTTTCAGTTTTGAATCATTCGACTTTTCATTACTAGGAAGCTTTTTAAGTAAGGAACAAACATATGGAGGACCCTTTTTAGGTTCGGCCATATCATCTGCGTCGAAATCGAGTTCCTCTTCTGAAGACTCCATAGTCACATAAGCGAATTTCTCTTTTCGGGTAAAAGGTTTACTCTTTGATTTCTGCTCATTCCTATGTTTAACCTTTTCTTTTTTCATGAGTTTGACCTGACGAACCTTTTCAGCTAAATGGGCTAAGTCAGGAATATGCACATTAAGCAACTTTCGACGCATATAAAATCCTAACCCCATAACTGCTATTTTCACAACTTCACTCTCAGGTAATGACACATAGCACCTACTTCTAGCATTTTTGAAATGTATCATGTAATCGTCAATGGTTTCACCATCTTCACGTTTCAAAGCAACTAGATCAGTAACTACCACATTCAATTCCCCTCGATAAAATTGAGCGTGAAAAGCAATTTCCAACTGATTCCATGTCGTTATTGAATTTGGTCTGAGATTCGAAAACCAAGTAAATGCATTCTTCGTTAACGAAGAAGGAAAAAACTTCATTTTCAGATTCTCATCATTGGCTAGGTTTCCGATTTCGACCAAATATCGAGCAACATGTTCAGTAGTTGACTCTCCAATTTCCCCAGCAAATTTTGTGATTATCTTTGGATTTTTCACCCCCTCTTGGCACTTCAGCCATTTGAACAACTTGAGGGAAAGCAAACACAAAATGAGGTCGATTCATAAAACCGACATTTAAACCAACTTGATTGAGCACTTCTTCCACGATTCTGGTGACTTGATAACGTTCACCACCATGATTAGCACATAATCTGGCTAGAAATTGATCAGCATCTTGGCCACAGGGAACTACATGAGGATTTTCTCTATTTAAAACATTGTTTTTATTTTGAAACATATTTTTGAATCCTTCATTATTTTCCCTGGCATTATGCCTTTCACCTTCCTCACAATCTATGATTCGAGCAATACGTTCGACTTGTGTAGCAAGACGTTCGAATTTCGATTCGTGATTAGCCATCATAGGATTTAGAATTGTGGTTGTAACACCCTGACTACCAAAGCTCACGCTTCCGGCTGCGTGAATCAGATAGATCGGACATTACGACGACACTTATACTATTTAATACTAAAATATGAGCCTGTTTAAAACTTTTTACCGCAATATCGCTCCCAAGATACTTCATTCGATAACGTACATCCATAGATACCATACAAATTACAAAAACTCATAAAGAGTACATATATATATATATATATATATATAATATTACAAGCATTATCCAATACAATTCCTATCTCCCTTACAGAATATATCAAGATAAAGGCGAAGGTACAATAAATAATAATCTAAAGCAATACAAAGCATCTCAACAACAATTAAATAAACTCTTTCTGACATCTGCGTCCATATCCTGAAAGGGAAAAAATGTAGGGGGTGAGAACATCATCCTCAAAAGGGTTCTCAGTAGAGGGTTTTTGAGAATTACTGTAACAGGATACGTGAAGATAAACCGCACCAGTGATTAATAACCGACTTATGCCTCTTTTCAAAAATAATAGTTTTCAAAAAAAAAGAAATCTGAAATCCTTTTCTGAAAGAGAAAACTCTTCATTTAAAACAATATTCAAAAGCCTTTCAAAAGGTTTATCTATGTTGAACCAAATTAGCCTTTCATACTTTTCCAAATCAGAAACACAAAACCGAAACCAACCATCGGTCCATCTCAATTCAACCACGGCCCTAGGCCCAAACAGTCCAACCAACAACCAATCACCACAATCCAACGAAGTCCCAGTTGCAAACATAGATAGGAAGTTCAAGTACAAACAAACAATTACAGCAAGTAGAACAATTAGCAATTAATCACAAAGGCAAACCAACCACAATATGCAGACCCAAACAATGTCACATAGATGCATATGATGCATGCCTATCCCTAGTAGCTAATGATATCATCTATCGGTTATAGAGCCAACCCGACAAGTCCTGGTAGCTAACCATTGGACTATCCCTCTGTCGTGTCTCCCCAACTCGAGTTATACTCAATACAAACTTGATCATAATCATGATCCATATCCATCATCCTCACTGGTGAATATTTATGGGGGTGAGCTCATCCGGGGCTTTCACAGTGCCCTGCCACCTTGACGACATAGGGTCAAAAGAGCTTTGAGTCTCAACCTGGAGCACGTGGTGGCTAGCCACTGCTTTCTCCCAGGGAAACTCTTATCTCCGATAGTGGAAGTGCAACATTCACATTTATCAATGATTCAGCATATACATGCATTCATTCTCATCCATGGATCAACATCTATCTTAGCCATCTGGCTCACGGTTCAGTTCAGAACCAGCCATTATTCATATCATACACAGCCATTCCGGCTCACGGTTCAATCCAGAACCAACCAATATTCATAATCATACAAAGCCACTCTGCCCCATAACAAAACAATACTTCCACCATTCAACATCATCAAATTCATAAAATCGGCATTTAAGCCATAAATCACTTTTTCTCAGTTCATTTCAATTTGAAATCAAGTTTCAACTCTTTTCCGCCTTGGCTTTAAAGATCTCATTTCTCAAATCATCTCAGACTCATAAGCCACTTTTACTCAAGGTAAATTCCCCTTTTAAAAACAATGCCACTCTCGGCATCCTCTTTCCAAAACTTCCATAACCATGGAAAGTTAAAGATTCATTTTGAAACATTCAAAATCATTCATCCAACAATGGGATTTTATAACAAAGTTCCTCGGCAGAGTCCCAAGTCTTTAGGGGAGAATAACATAACTCATTTCGCCAAATTCATTTAAAATCATTAAAAGCTTGGCTTTCCGATTTGAGTAATAAAATAGAATCTAAGCCAAACCGAGTCACATAATCATTTACTTCTTTCAAAGCCATTTCCTTTACTTAGGGAAAACCAACTTCAACCCCCATAATAAATTCTAAAGCATTTCAACTGTTCAAAATTGTTTTAGTCTTGCAAGAATTCAGAATTCAAAGAGTACCTAAAATCTTTCCCAAAACATTTCAAAATGAAACTTGTCAATAGACATTCAGGTTCTTTCAAAGTCATTGAAACTCCTCTAATTGAAACCCTGAAGTCAATTTCAAAGGCATTGCACTTGTCACATTTAAAACAGCTTTAAAACATAAGTTTCATCTAAATAGCTTTCTCCTGAAAGAGGTACAATGCCTTTCTTAAGAAGCAAGACTAAATCACAATTTTCTCTTTAGTAATTCATTTCAAAAGCATGAATCATTCTTTTCTTGATAATTCAAATAAAATAGTAGAAGTCTTTAACTCATCATTTTTCCCAAACAACATTTCAATAAAGACTCGGGTTTTATAGAAATTTATGCAGCATCTCCCATAAAACTTAGACTTTGCCACCCGGTTCGGGTCCCAACTAAACCGTTTCACAATCCTTTTCAATAGTCCAAATTTCAAAATCAGTCCAAGGCAAGTCAAAATCCAACAGTCATCTCAATTTTATATTTCAAGAAGATCGTTTCAAAATCAAATCATTATTAGCCGAATAAACTCATTTCTAAAGCTTTAAAGAAACGGTTCAGCAACAATTATTTATCAAACCAGATCATTTAAAGCAAGCCAGGATGAATTCAAGAGTGTATTCAATTTTTCACCTTCTTAAGAAAATCCATTCAACTCAAATCAATTTCCAACGGATTAAACTCAATCTCAAAGCTTTAAAAGAATCAACTTCATAAGCATTTCGTTTCACAAAGCCATACAACAATCCAATCAAACAAATATTCATAACCATTCGAGACAATCAATAATACATAAGGCTGCTACAATCACCAAATACACATTGTCACACATCAGTATCCATATGTAATAATTCCATACATAAAATATAGTTTTCGAAAAGCACCCCTACCTCAAAAACGCAAATTCCATAATCCAAACGCCTCATAAGTTCTTTTCGCCTCAACTCGAAATCAAAGGCAGCTTCAAAGCACAGGCCCACACATTTTTGCAGTAGCACAAATAGCTCTAAATTACAACAAGCAACTTCAGTTACTAAACTCTACGGACATTAATCCGTAAGGGCTTCAATACACGTAGGGACACTAACGTAGGGCTTTCGAAACATAATTTCTTACCGGAATAACAACACGAAGCAGATGCGATTTCAAACCGGCCCCAGGAAGAGCTCCAGCGGTGGCCAGAAGCTCTGGTGGATCAACTATAAAAATCGCGCAACATTAAAACCTTCTCGAAAACCAAAAAGGCAGGAGCCTCAATCAAAACCCTTACCGACAGAGTTCTTCCGGCGATGGCAACAGGGTTCTCAAATGGCAGAAGCTCATCTTGGAGCTCCGGCGGTGATCCCATAAGTCACAAAACCATCCCCAGCGGTCAGACTCACAGAGACGCAGTTTCCTTCTCCAGCAGCGACACCTGCGGTGGTGGCTGGTGCAGCAGCTCGACAGCAAACCCCCAATGGCTCCTCTACCTCATGGTTCTGACTCCCTTCCTCCAAACCTCTAAGAGAAGCACCAGCCCCAAACAAAGCTTGACGGTGGTAGTGGAGTGGCTGACCTCAATACCGGCGACACTGGCGGTGAGCAGACCGACGACTAGGTGGCGCGACTCTTTCCCTCATCGCGGTCCTCCCCCTTGCCTCAGATCTGCTCTACGACAGCACAGGGACGGCGTGCACAGCTTGGCTGGGTGTTGCTTCAGTGGCGATGGCGAGGCAGAACGGTGACCCAGGCTTCACAGACGGCGGCGACTCCATGGGGGACGACGAGCAAGGACGTCGGCTCCGTGTGGTGGTCGCTCTCCCTGCTCAACGACGTCAGTGGCGAGACGGTCTGAAGGAAGGCAGAAGACGGTGAAGCTGACCTCTGCAAGGCGTGACGGCGACTGCGACAGCTGGGTGGTGGTCACAGCGCAGCCCTTCCCTCTTTGCCCAATCTCCTTTCTCAAGCTCCCTCTCCCTCTCTGCCTCAATTTCTTTCTTTCATGGAAATGGGAAGCCATGTGTGTTGCATTCTGTTAGAAAAGGGGAAAGATCTGCTGCTACTGTTGGGTGTATTGGTTTGAGGAAAAAGGGGGGAGCATTTGTGTTGCTGCCGCCGGGTTGGGGGAGAAGGTAACCGGGTCACGGGTTAGGGTTTCAGGCTTAGGGTTAGGGGTATTTTAGTAATTTTAAATGAAATTGGAGAAAATATAGTAATTGAAACCCAATTACATCCAACACTAATTGTATATAAAAAAATACTATTTGCTCATCAATTTTACAAATTATTTTCAATAAAATATACAAATCCAATAATTATAAAATTGCATAATAATCATAACTTATCTCAAATTCAATAAATCAAAACTTGCCTTAATTATCTTTAATAAAATAATTTCTAAAATTAAGGCTATGCATAACTATATGATTTGAGACTTGATCATAAAAGACTTTTCAAAGGTTCTGGGTCTTACATTCTACCCACCTTATAAAAATTTTCGTCCTCGAAAATTGATACAAAACGAAAGAAGTCCCATAGCAGTTCACCCTTGAACACATTTAAGGAAGAAGCAAAAATATCTCAAAATATAAACATATATACGATTTTCAAATACTTTGATTGTCATATGCATAAGGATGCAAAAGTAGAAGTGTGAGTGCAAAGCAAACGCTACAAGGTAGGCTCAATGCAAAAGGTGACATGGGTCAAACTTGTGATAGTAAGGTAAGGCATTGAAGGTTATAAAACAGGATGAGGTTATAACGACATGCTCAACATCCGCACACTAATCTCATCTCAACCTCAAAGCTTCAACTTTCCAACTCCATCAAGCACTTTACAATTCCCATATTCGATCATAAGCCTGACAACCGCAAACCCGTTCACAAGGAACAAAACACCCGCAACTTGTAACGTTGCACACCTACCGTTTCAACTTCTGTATGTACATATCACGTCTTAAGGAACTAACGCATCGCATTACTATGTCTACAAGTTGCACGTGATATGAAAACAATTCTCGAGTCTACTCAGAAGGATACAAGATTTAGAAAGGAGCGACAATTGTCAAAGATAATACTCATAGATTTAAGAGAATGTATCTAATCCCAGACAAGCAAGGATGATCAAGCAAATGAAGTTTGCAATAAACAAGTCAATTGACAACTTCAAAGATAACCCTTGTATCACAGAAATTCAATAGGACCGATAAGTAGAAGGTCAGCACATTAGTTTGAAACAATTTCAAGCTGAGTCAAAGAAGTATGAAGTCTACAGAAAAGAATATCTCAGACCCAAGACAAAGTTCACAGAACTCAAGAGCACGATTAGAAATACTCCCGAATACATTGTTCATTAAAGAATCAAAAACTTGCAAAAATCACTTCGTAGCTGAAAGAGAAGTTAAACAACAAACATCCTTCAAGAGAGTAACAAAGTATAAACGGCATCTGCTCTAATTCAATTTCATGTTGAAGTAGATCATGTATAGCATTAAAAACAAAATGCACACAAATTTGGCTAAGAGCCCAAAATATTTCCTCAAATATGTTAGAAAGATAATTAGGTGCACAACCTAACCAAAAGCAATCATAAAACTCGGAAGAGAACTCAAATGCTTGTTCAAAAATTCCCAAATTCCATATTCAAACAAGCGTGTATAAAAGTTTTAGCAAGGACGAAAGAGAAAGTTAAACTCTTTTTAGAAAAGAAATTCTGAGGTAAAAATTTGCTTACAATCTGGTAAGAAAATAAGTGGTGCGTTACAAACGAACAGGTTTCCATTAAGCAAGGAAACTTCTCAAAACCTCATTTAAAATAGCGCATGTCAACTTTAAAACAATTTCGTCAAAAATTGAACAATGGTTTCAATTATAACCAAGCAACTGAAAAATAAGTTCGATTTAGAACTTCTTCAAAGAGAAATCAATCTGCTTTATAAAATTCAAAACAAGACTCCAAAAGTATACTCAATCACCATCTCACAACGATATTCAAGAAGATTATGATGTACTTGAAAAGGAGTCAAGCCATACAAGAAAAGATCTTAAATCAAGGTAGTTAAAACAAGATTCACTAGGCATGCGACATCAAACAAGCTTTCAATTGATCCAAAAGAACGCAAAAGTCATAGGAAAAGACAACCCAATCATTAGTGATTTCCCAAGGATAAATCTTTGACTAAAAAATCTTGTAAGGAAAATGAGAGGATAAACGATGCACTATTTTGAAACGAACCAAACTGTCTCGTATAAGAATGAGATTCACCAGAGAAGAAAAACCAAGATCAATGTAAATGTTCACAAAATGTAAAAGATTAGTTAAAAACAAAGTCAAGTATGACATTTATAGAGTTGGAAGGTTTAATAGAGAATTTAGTCCGTTCATAGGAAGAAAGCTATGAGTCCAACAGTTTCAAAAGAACAACAATGGCATAAACCATATAGCATGCTAAATCAAACTCAATTCAAAATAAGTTGAGTAAAGCTTATCAAACGAAGCTCAACGGGGATAAAAGTGAAAAGTCCTTTCTTTCCAAAATGTTGAAAAATATCCAAATACATAATCAAACGAAGATGTGCATTGGAACTATAGTAAAATTACTAGAAAGTCAAATTGTAATTTAAGGTAAATGCAGTTCCATAAACTAGTAAAAGTACAGGCAAGGTATTAAAATTAAATAGTTGTTAAACTGTATAAGAAATCTTCAAAGTTCATATATAGATAAGTATGTATCTAATCAACAGCAATTTTTATAAAATCTCAAAATTGGCTATGATCACTATTAAATAAGAGAAAAAACTGAATCGATAATTCCTCTAAGAATGGACTCGGAATCCAGAGTTAAAACGCACAGCACGTTAGGTCAAGTTCAAAGCCATATCAAAGAATACATGAGTCAAGAAGAACTCAGACAGAGGAAGATAGATGCAACAAGGATTTTAAACAAGCATATGCACCTAAGATCAAACAAGAATGCATATGAATAGAGAAATAGAGTGGAAACATCAAATTACTTTTCAAGAGGAGTAGCAAACAAGAACTTCAAGTTAGGATATGAAAGAACAGATCGACTCGAATAGAATTCAAGACACACAACTGAACAGCCTCGAGAAATAGTTTCTAGCATTCCCAAAACCTGCGATTCGCTTTACTCAAAACTCGTATATCATCTATGATAACCCATTAGTGCTTTCATATACATAATTCACTAGTATTAAGCCGGCCAAACTTAATACCAAGAATTATGCAACGCAAGACTAACAGCGTTAATCAATAGACCATCATGTGCATAAAGCTCTAATTCTCGTCATTCGACAAGACTTAATACATGACAAATGCTCAGAGTATGCAATTGAAGCATAGTCAGTCCATTCCTCAGGCTCTACAAGAAGGACTGTTCTGATACCATAATGTAACACCCTGACTACCAAAGCTCACGCTTTCGGCTGCGCGACTCTGATAGATCGAACATAACGACGACACTTATACTATTTAATACTAAAATATGAGCCTGTTTAAAACTTTTTATGGCAATATCGCTCCCAAGATACTTCATTCGATAACGTACATCCATAGATACGATACAACTTATAAAAACTCATAAAGAGTACATCCATATATATACATATATATATATGTATATATAAATAATATTACAAGCATTATCCAATACAATTCCTATCCCCCTTACAGAATATATCAAGATAAAGGCGAGGGTGCAATAAATAATAATCTAAAGCAATACAAAGCATCTCAACAACAATTAATTAAACTCTTCGTGACATCTGCGTCCATATCCTGAAAGGGGAAAAATGTAAGGGGGGTGAGAACATCATCCTCGAAAGGGTTCTCAGTAGAGGGTTTTTGAGAATTACTGTAATAGGATACGTGAAGATAAACCGCATCAGTGATTAATAATCGACTTATGCTTCTTTTCAAAAACAATGGTTTTCAATATAAAGAAATCTGAAATCCTTTTCTGAAAGAGAAAACTCTTCATTTAAAACAATATTCAAAAGCCTTTCAAAAGGTTTATCTATGCTGAACCAAATTAGCCTTTCATACTTTTCCAAATCAGAAACACAAAACCGAAACCAACCATCGGTCCATCTCAATTCAACCACGGCCCTAGGCCCAAACAATCTAACCAAAAACCAATCACCACAATCCAACGAAGTCCCAGTTGCAAACACAGATAGGAAGTTCAAGTACAAAAATACAATTACAGCAAGTAGAACAATTAGTAGTTAATCACAAAGGCAAACCAAGCACAATATGCAGACCCAAACAATGTCACATAGATGCATAAGATGCATGCCTGTCCCTAGTGGCTGATGATATCATCTGTCGGTTATAGAGCCAACCCGACAAGTCCTGGTAGCTAACCATTGGACTATCCCTCTGTCGTGTCTCCCCAACTTAAGTTATACTCAATATAAACTTGATCATAATCATGATCCATATCCATCACCCTCACTGGTGAATATTTATGGGGGTGAGCTCATCCGGGGCTTTCACAGTGCCCCGCCACCCTGACGACATAGGGTCAAAAGACCTTCAAGTCTCAACCTAAAGCATGTGGTGGCTAGCCACTGCTTTCTCCCAGGAAAACTCTTATCTCCGATAGTGGAAGTGCAACATTCACATTTATTAATGATTCAGCATATACATGCATTCATTCTCATCCATGGATCAACATCCATCTTAGCCATCCAGCTCACGGTTCAGTCCAGAACCAGCCAATATTCATATCATACACAGCCATTCCGGCTCACGGTTCAATCCAGAACCAACCAATATTCATAATCATACAAAGCCACTCCGGCCCATAACAAAACAGCACTTCCACCATTCAACATCATCAAATTCATAAAATCGGCATTTAAGCCATAAATCACTTTTTCTCAGTTCATTTCAATTTGAAATCAAGTTTCAACTCTTTTCAGCCTTGGCTTTAAAGATCTCATTTCTCAAATCATCTCAGGCTCATAAGCCACTTTTACTCAAGGTAAATTCCCCTTTTAAAATCAATGCCACTCTCGGCATACTCTTTCCAAAACTTCCATAACCATGGAAAGTTAAAGATTCATTTTGAAACATTCAAAATCATCCATCCAACAATGGGATTTTATAACAAAGCTCCTCGGCAGAGTCCCAAGTCTTTAGGGGAGAATAACATAACTCATTTTGCCAAATTCATTTAAAATCATTAAAACCTTGGCTTTCCGATTTGAGTAATAAAATAGGATCTAAGCCAAACCGAGTCACGTAATCATTTACTTCTTTCAAAGCCATTTCCTTTACTTAGGCAAAACCAACTTCAACCCCCATGATAAATTCTAAAGCGTTTCTACTGTTCAAAATTGTTTTAGTCTTGCAAGAATTCAGAATTCAAAGAGTACTAAAAACCTTTCCCAAAACATTTCAAAATGAAACTTGTCAATAGACATTCAGGTTCTTTCAAAGTCATTGAAACTCCTCTAATTAAAACCCTCAAGTCAATTTCAAAGGCATTGCACTTGGCACATTTAAAACAGCTTTAAAACATAAGTTTTATCTAAATAGCTTTCTCCCGAAAGAGATACAATGCCTTTCTTAAGAAGAAAGACTAAATCACAATTTTCTCTTTAGTAATTCATTTCAAAAGCATGAATCATCCTTTTCTTGATAATTCAAATAAAATAGTAGAAGTCTTTAACTCATCATTTTTTCCAAACAACATTTCAATAAAGACTCAGATTTTATAGAAATTTTGGCAGCATCTCCCCTAAAACTTGGACTTTGCCACCCGGTTCGGGTCCCAAATAAACCGTTTCACAATCCTTTTCAACGGTCCAAATTTCAAAATCAATCCAAGGCAAGTCAAAATCCAACACTCGTCTCAATTCCATATTTCAAGAAAACCGTTTCAAAATCAAATCATTATCAGCCGAATAAACTCATTTCTAAAGCTTTAAAGAAACGGTTCAGCAACAATTATTTATCAAACCAGATCATTTAAAGCAAGCCAGGATGAATTCAAGAGTATATTCTATTTTTTACCTTCTTAAGAAAATCCATTCAACTCAAATCAATTTTCAACGGATTAAACTCAATCTCAAAGCTTTAAAAGAATCAACTTCATAAGCATTTCGTTTCACAAAGCCATACGACAATCCAATCAAACAAATATTCATAATCATTAGAGACAATCAATAATACATAAGGCTGCTACAACCACCAAATATACATTGTCTCACATCAGTATCTATATGTAATAATTTCATACATAAAATATAGTTTTTGGAAAGCACCCCTACCTCAAAAACGCAAATTTCATAATCCAGACGCCTCATAAGTTCTTTTCGCCTCAACTCGAAATCAAAGGCAGCTTCAAAGCACAGCCCTACACATTTTTGCAGCAGCACAAACAGCTCTAAATTACAACAAGCAACCTCAGTTACTAAACTCTAAGGACATTAATATCGTAAGGGCTTCAATACACGTAGGGACACTAACATAGGGCTTTCGAAACATAATTTCTTACCGGAATAACAACACAAAGCAGCTGCGATTTTGAACCGGCCCCGGCAACAGCTCTGGCGGTGGCCAGAAGCTCCGGTGGATCAACTATAAAAACCGCGCAACATTAAAACCTTCTCGAAAACCAAAAAGGCAGGAACCTCAATCAAAACCCTTACCGACAGAGTTCTTCCGATGACGGCAACAGGGTTCTCAAATGGCAGAAGCTCAGCTCGGAGCTCTGACGGTGATCCCAGAAGTCACAAAACCATCCCCGACGGTCAGACTCACAGAGACGCAGCTTCCTTCTCCGGTAGCGACACCTGCGGCGGTGGCTGGTGCAGCACCCCCGATGGCTCCTTTACCTCGTGGTTCTGCCTCCCTTCCTCCAAACCTCCAAGAGAAGCACCATCCGTAAACAAAGCTCGACGGTGGTAGTGGAGTGGCTGACCTCAATACCGGCGACGCTGGCAGCGAGCAGACCGGCGACTGGGTGGCGCGACTCTTTCCCCCATCGCGGTCCTCCCCCTCGCCTCAGATCTACTCTGCGACAGCGTAGGGACGGCGGCGCGGCTGGGCTGGGTGCTGCTTCAGTGGCGATGGCGAGGCAGAACGGCGACCCAGGCTTCACAGACGGCGGCGACTCCATGGGGGACGACGAGCAAGGACGGCGGCTCCGCGTGGTGGTCGCTCTCCCTGCTCAACGACGTCAGTGGCGAGACGGTCTGAAGGAAGGCAGAAGACGGCGAAGCTGACCTCCGCAAGGCGCGACGGCGACTGCGACAGCTGGGCAGTGGTCACAGCGCAGCCCTTCCCTCTCTGCCCGATCTCGCTTCTCAAGCTCCCTCTCCCTCTCTGCCTCAATTTCTTTCTTTCATGAAAATGGGAAGCCATGTGTGTTGCGTTTTGTTGGGAAAGGGGGAAGATCAGCTGCTATTGCTGGGTGTATTGGTTTGAGGAAAAAGGGGGGCGCGTTTGTGTTGCTGCTGCCGGGTTGGGGGAGAAGGTAATCGGGTCACGGGTTAGGGTTTCAGGGTTAGGATTAGGGGTATTTTAGTAATTTCAAATGAAATTGGGGAAAATATAGTAATTGAAACCCAATTAAATCCAACACTAATTGTATATAGAAAATACTATTTGCTCATCAATTTTACAAATTATTTTCAATTAAATATACAAATCCAATAATTATAAAATTGCATAATAATCATAACTTATCTCAAATTCAATAAATCAAAACTTGCCTTAATTGTCTTTAATAAAATAATTTCTAAAATTAAGGCTATGCATAACTATATGATTTGAGACTTGATCATAAAAGATTTTTCAAAGGTTCTGGGTCTTACAGTGGTCATTCGCTGAGTCAACAAATTGACTAAGTCATAATGTTTTTCCTCTACATGCTGCCAATACACTGCCATAGAATTAACTGCATTCGAAGTAGAGCCTACATTATAATCATGAGAATATTTGAAATGTTGTGGGTTTTGAGAATTATTCCCTCTATTTACACTCCTAAATCGAACAGGAGGAACAAAACTACCCATCAGTGGAGTATAACCGGGAAGAAGGCCATAAGAGGGCCAACCGGTAGTTATTGAAGGTGGTGGCAAATTACCACGTGGACAAATGTTACGTCCAACATTTCCAGTTTGCACAGTGTTAACCGCTATGCTTTCACTTTCAATCGCACCTTCCGAACGTGAAATCACGTCTGCTTGTTGCACAATTACTGGTATGCAATCATTGGTGAATGAACGACCATTCACATTTGACAACTTATCAGCCATGTGAATGATCTTTCCGCTTCTCAATCGCATACACCAAATAATACAAAAACTTTTTGACACACTTCAATTTAAAACTGTCCCACTGAGCATGCCAATTTATTTTGTTGATTTTTAGCAAATCGATGGTGGTTCGATATCTAAAAATCTGGGAGTGAAACCTAATCCTCTTTGCAGGTACCAGGCTTTTATAAGTGTATCAAAGCATCTTCGATTAGACAAATGTTGAAACGAAAAATAAATTAAAATTTGTAAAAGAAAAAAAGAAGTTTGAAACGACGAATTCGAAATGGAAATTGGTTGAAATCGAAAAGATTGCGTTGAAATTTAAAGAAAGCGATAAAGGCGCCTTCGACTAGGTCAAAGGGCTTTTGGCATGAAAATTAAAAGATACTGAAATATAAATTGGATTCAAAAAATAAACTTTGCTTGAAACATAAAATTGCTTGTAAAATAAACTTGCTTGAAAGATAAAGTTTGAAGAAAGTTAAATTGAAAAGATAAAGACATGGAAGGAACCCTACAAATAACTAACTCGAAGCAGACTCAGAAAGTCTCTGGGGATGTGAGTGTGCGTGAATAATTTCTGAAGCAAAGTTTCAACATTTATTCCCTAAAACTTTCTAATATTTATAACCCATTTTTATAACCGATTATTAATTACATAATGATGTCTTGTATGCGCGCTCCCAGGTAACCGTTTCCGCTCTTTTTCCCATAAACGTTACCCATAAATTCCTCACATGATGAAAGGTCTTCAACTTCTCCACTTACGTAACCGTTCGATCTACTATTCGAGCAACTATTCGATTTCTCATTCGAATACCTGTTCGACTAGACCAGTCCGATTTAATAAGACATCCAGAATCGAATCTGTGTCGAATAACTCCTAATTAATGTTGCACGTGCTTCTTTTCAACATCTGCTTCCATTTCAAATTAGCTCATTTTCGAGTAACAAATATATATAACATACATTTTGTCCATAAAATTTTGTGACATATATAGAAATGAAAATACCTTAGCTAATGCCCATATGCTAAAATGAGCACGGTATTCTTCTCTCATGCCTCCATTTCCAATTTCAAGCATGTCAGGATCTGTTCGCAAAAATTGATAATATAGTTACTTTAATTAGAACTTTTTTAAAGTTTTAATTTTTCTTCATTAAATACAAAATTGATGCGTTATAAACGTTGAACATATTTTACTCTTCAAGAAAATCACTTTATTTTAAGACCCTTGACAAGTGTTCTCCGATAAGTAAAGATAGATAATTACCATTCCATCCTCCAGGTGCAGCATAAGAAGCCCATTTGTCATTTTGATCTGTAAGAGATGTCATGCTGCACAATGTTGAAAATCAAATTCCAACAAGGGAATTAAATTTCTCATAAACCACATTATTATTGATAGTCACCTAGCCTGTCCCAATTATCTTTGATGTCTCTAGTTGTTTGGTGTGGTATTTCAAAACCACAACTGAACTGACAAGTATATTGGATTTTGAGTGTTTTGAGTGCAATTAGCATTAAACAGTAATTTAGAGATTAAGAAAGCAAATAATGACTTGGATGTGAAAAATGTGTGAAAAATAGTTAAGGTTTTGGAGATGTTTATTTTTTCGGATTAACAATTCTTACCAACTACTTTAATCATGCACGATTCAATTCATGACAAATCCTAATTGATTAAACACTAATTTCTTAGAGTTTTAATCTTCTCTGACCTAATCAACCGGCAATTCTTTGTTCACTTAATTTAGATTAAATGTTTAAGTTCAATTCTAGTTTATTAGCCACACAAACCTTAATTACCCAAAGATAAGATATATAATTATATATCACATATCACGTTAAATCCAGATAACTAGAGAACTGCGAGAATTTACTTTTAAGCTGTTATTCAAGTGAGTTAGCTTTTCCAAGATTCAACAAGATTTCAAGTAAAAAAAAGAGTTATCTTCTAATATATTCTGATTCCTGATGACATGTCATCATATACCCATTTTCTATGCTTTTTCATACAAGAAATTGATGATTTGTGCATAAATATTGAATGCTTTTTGTACTTAAATGATACATTTTCTTGATATTTTAATTTTATAAATCTTGTAGGAAATAAGAAGAAAAAGAAGCAAAGAAGCACAAAATAAGGAGAAAAAAAGAGCTTTGGGGTACACTTTGAAGTTGGGGTACACTTTGAAGCCTTAGGCCACGCTTTTAAAAGCGTGGCCCATGACCAAATCAAGGAAGGAAGCAGCCAGCACGCACACTGCCCTGCCCTTGCCAAGGGCAGGGCAGAATCGTGATGCACATTGAGGATTGGAAGCAAGAATTTGGCTAAGTTAAAATCTGGGCGCTCACAGCATGACCATGCCTACTTCAAAGGGCTATAACTTGAGCTACAGACGTCCGATTGATGTGCTTCCAGTTGCGTTGGAAAGCTGACATTCAGAGCTTTCCAACGATATATAGAAATTCATTTTGGCGTCCAATTGAGGCAGGAACGAAAGGCATCTTTAAGGGCCAAAAATAAGCAAAAATAAACCAAGGAAAAGGAGTAGCGTGTGCATCCACCAAGTTTCGAACTTGGAACTTCATCTTTTGGAAACACTGCCCTGCCCTCCGCGAGGGCAGGGCAGCATTTTGTGATGCACACACACGCACCAGATTGGCGCACCAAAGAAGGCTTCGGCAGCACCAGCAGCACGCACAAGCACCAAATTGGTGCACCAGATTTTTCTGCCCTGCCCTCCGCAAGGGCAGGGCAGCATCTTCACACTCCAAGCCCACACCACGCTCACACCAAGGACACACGCACCAAATCCTGCCCTGCCCTCCACAAGGGCAGGGCAGCCTCCTGGGAACCCATGGGTCAAAATTCAACTCAAATTCCCTTTGAACCCAAATCTTCACCAATTGAACCAAGGCCATCCAAGACCCATCTCTCCTCAAATCCAAAGCAAGCAAAGCCCACATCATCACTCAAAGGCACATGGATAAATTAGATTAGGATTTTTATTTTAATTGTAATTTCTTTTAATTTCATTTTCACTTTGAAAAGCCTATATAAAGGCATCACTCTCATTTCAAAAGGAGAGCTCCACGAGAAAGAGGCGAGACCCACTAGGGAATATTAGGATTTGAGAGCTCTCTCCTTTAAGTTTTCCTTTCTGCTTTAAATCTTGGGTAGAGAATTGAAGAAATTCTATTTCAATCTCACCTTGAGATCTCTTGTTTACTTTTTCTGCATAATTGAAATTCACATACTGTTTCATCTTCTCTTTAATTCTGCAATTCATTTTTCTTCTTTCTTCTGCAAATTGTTCTCTGAATTGATCAAGGAAGGGCTTGAGATCTAGACTTGTTCTCTAGTCTCATTGATTCCCTGAGATCTTGAATTTCTTTTTTGAGTTTCACAATTGAGTTGAATTTTGTTTCTGTCTTGGTCAAGTGAGCAATTGAGCTCTTGGCTTTTCTTCTGTTTTTTTACTGTTCCATTGGCTTTCAATTTACTTTCAAGCAATTTAATTCTTCTGCACTTGTTCTTTATTTTACATTTCTGTTCATGATCCCAAATTACTTTCCTGCAAGTTAATCTCTATGCAATTGTTATACGCTTTGCTTTACTGCTCTCTTTAATTTCCAGCACCCAACCCCCTTTACTTTTCATGCAATTTACATTTCTTGCAATTTAAGTTTCAGTTATTTTACTTTCTTGTTATTTAAGTTACTTGCAATTTTACTTTCTGCAACTTTAAATTTCCTGTCATTTACAATTCTGTTGGCTACATTTCATCCAATATCCCTTCAATGTTAGCTTGACTAAACTAATCACCCACTAAAGTTGCTTGATCCATCAATCCCTGTGGGATCGACCTCACTCTAAGTGAGTTATTACTACTTGATGCGACCCGGTATACTTGCCGGTTGGATTTGTGTGTTGGAAATTTATTTTTCCACAAAAACACCATCAATTCCTAAGATGAAGAATGAAAGTAATTCTTGAATATAGAACAGTGTGTTGATTAAAAGTAGAATAACAATAGTATTAATTCATTGAATAAATAGAGCTCCTAACCATAATAGAAGAGGTTTAGTTACTCATGGAGAAAGTAAATCCTCGCAGAGAAAAGTGTGTAATTCTGAAAAATGCGGAAGGGGAGAAGAAGAAATCCCAGGCCAAGATCTCTTCTCCGTTTATATCTAATCATAATAAATATAAAATACTATTTCTAAAATCTAGAAATATCTTTTCTTAATTCAAAACTAATTTTAAAAACTAAATTAAATCAAAAGATTCGGTGAAGATCACGCTGAAACCTTCTTTTTCAGCATATTGACACCAAACTTTAGATTGGTGGCATTTGGCACCATGTAAGCAGCAATTATGCACACATTCCCAGGATCCTGGTGCCAAACTTCAGGTTCTGGCATTTGGCGCTAGCATGGCAGTAAGCTTTTCATGTTGTACGAGGTCTCTGACGCCAAACGTGAGCTTTCTGGCATTTGCCGCCACCATGGTAGAGAAAAAGTATAGACTATTATATAACGTTGAAAAATTCTAGAAGTTGGCTTTCTAATGCCGCTAGAACTGCATCAATGGGACTTCTGTAGCTCAAGTTATGCTCGTTGGAGTAAGAGGAGGTCAGAGTTGACAGCATCCACGAATTCTCTTTGCACTTTACCAAATTCGCCTGAATGCCACATGTATTAAATCATATTGCAAAACAACTCAAAGTAACATTCATGGTAGCTTAAAATACATAAATCTTGATTTAATTTAACAATTTTACATGTAAATTAATTAAAAAAAAGATAAAAAAAAATCCTCAATCATTGTTCTCCAACTATTTCTAACACCTGAGAAAAAGATTGATCTTTCATAGTTTAATAAAACTTTACTTTTATATATATATATATATATATATATATATATATATATATATATATATATATATATATATATATATATATATATATATATATACTCCTATTAATTAATACCTCTCTTTTTGGGCTTATATTATTGTTGTTACAATTATCATACTTCAAGTAGTCAACTCTCCAAAATAACATTGAAAACATAAGTTAATTATATATACATGAATCAAAATAAAAAAATTATCTAAAAGTGTAAAATGACTTTCAAATGAATGTATTACCCAAGAAGCAAATGTTTTTGCATCTTGGACTTCATGTCCCTGATCCAGGCATAGTTTTACTGCATGTCTGATCTCTCTATACAAAGAAAATTATTGTAATTAAAAAATTTAAAATAGTAAATTTTTAATACTAATATATTAATATTGTGTTTAATGTGAGATACATACTCAAGCATCAGAATAGATTTTCAACTTTAAACCTTTGCTATGAATATAATCAATTACAGCCTTAATTTCTGAAGGAAATGTTGAAGCTTTTGCAACTAAATTGCCTTGCTACAAAAAGAATAATAAAATGAAACATTTTATCATATGAATTTTCTCGTGATCACTTGATATAATTAATTAAGTGTAAATTTTTAATATTATTTTTTCGATCAAGAGTCGTATTTGGTTTCACAAATTAAATTATGATAAATTTCGAGCACCAACTAATCTCAATTAATGTTAACATCAACATTCAGTATTTTATTTTGAGTACAATCCCACTTCGATCCCTAACTATTTCACTAACTCTCATTCCGCCCTTTATTGATTGAAAATGACCTTAATGATTAACTTTGTCAGACATTCTTCTTTCTCTGTTAATGTCTCCATCCAGAACTACAGATTTTGTCTATGTGTCACGTTAGCTGATAACGTGTCAAGAAACTATTCCAAAGGACAAAACGCCCCCTTTCGTGTCAACAATATGCTGTAGTAAAATAGGACAATTAAATTTTTAAAAACTTTTTAGGAGATAGTTAAATCCCTAACTAATTTAAACATAGACATATAAACCTATAATGAACTATGAAATAGGACAAATATCCCTAACTATTGATATTGTTCCTGAAGACGAAAAGGAGGCATGAAGACTCATAAAAGAAGCACAAAATTACACCACGATGATGAGTGTCACGGATCATCACATTCATCAAGTTGAAGTGCAACGAATATCTTAAAACAGGAATAAGTCGAATTGGATAGAAAATAATAGTAATTGCATTGAAACTTGAGGTACAGCAGAGCTCCACACCCTTAATCTATGGTGTGTAGAAACTCCACCGTTGAAAATACATAAGTGAAAGGTTCAGGCATGGCTGAGTGGCCAGCCCCCATGATCTGAGAACTAAACATCCAAAAGATGTCTAATACAATAGTAAACTATCCTATTTATACTAGACTAGCTACTAGGGTTTACATGAGTAAGTAATTGATGCATAAATCCACTTTCCGGGGCTCACTTGGTGTATGTTTAGGCTGAGCTTGATCTATCCACGAGCTGAGGCTTCTCTTGGAGTTGAACTCCAAGTTGTAACGTGTTTTGGGCGTTCAACTCCGGGTCGTGACATGTTTCTGGCGTTTTACTCCAGACAGCAACATGGAACTGGCGTTGAGCGCCAGTTTACGTCGTCAATTCCCGAATAAAGTATAGACTATTATATATTGCTGGAAAGCTCAGGATGTCTAATTTCGAACGCCATTGAGAACGCGCCATTTGGAGTTCTGTAGCTCCAGAAAATCTATTTCGAGTGCAGGGAGGTCAGATTCCAACAGCATCATCAGTCCTTTTTCAGCCTCCTTCTCAGAGTTTTGCTCAAGTCCCTCAATTTCAGCCAGAAATTACCTGAAATCACAAAAAAACACACAAACTCGTAGTAAAGTCCAGAAATGTGAATTTAACATAAAAACTAATGAAAACATCCCTAAAAGTAGCTTGAACTCACTAAAAACTACCTAAAAACAATGCCAAAAAGCGTATAAATTATCCGCTCATCAAGGTACCAGGTAAGAGGCGGTGGAAATGACCACTCGCTCCGTGTATATGATTAAGAAGTGTAGAGATGTTGGAAATGTATGAAAAATGAATTAATGAATTAATGATTATGAAAGAAGTGGAATAATAATGAAAATAAACTTGAAATTGATTGTGATATGCCTCCGGATAAGATGCAGTGGTGTTATCCACTTGCTCCGGGTAAGAGGCAAGGACACCGGGTAAGATGCAGTGGTGCTACCCACTTACTCTGGGTATGAATTATGAATGAATTGATGTATGGAAATGAATTGTAATGATAAAGAAAATGTGTTTCTGAATGTGAATCCGAGTAAGATGCAGTGGTGTTATCCACTTGCTCCGGGAGAGTTTGAGGCTTCGGGTAAGATGCAAGGGATGTGTTCTATCGCCGCTTGCTCTGGGTCGAGAACTATAACACTGCCTGGGTAAGAGGCAGTGGTGAGGTTTTCCCCTGCTCCAGGTACATGGTAAGATGCAAGGGTTGTAGTGTTGTCCCACTTGCTCTGTGTTTGGTGTTCCATCCACGGTTAGTTACAAGGACTTGTCGGGTAGGCTTTATAACCGACAGATGATATCATCAGCTATAGTGCAAGCATATATCATTTGCATATGCTTGAATTGTTTGGATTTGCCTATTTGTTTTGGATTGCTATATCATATATGCTATGTTACCTGATTATGTGCTACTTATTCTACATGTACCTTATTGTGTATTACTTGCCTGTATTGCTTGTGTTTGTACAACTGAGTGGTTCCTCATGCTAGTTTTGGTTGACGCTGAAGCTGTTCTTGTGGAAATGGAATGATGATATGATTAATTTAAAATGATAATTATTGAATGAGGTAATTTAAGCTCCATAGGTCACGCAGTGAAGTGATTTCACTTGCTCCAGGTAAGAATATGAAGTATTGATATAGAATTGCTGAGACAGAACAACTGGTGATGGTTTGACTTATGATTCTGATTTTGATTTGTTGGAGAGTTGGAAGGTTGGGAAACATGAGAGAGTGGAATTAGATTTAGCATCCCCTTATGACAGTTGCCTATTTATGGATTAGCGAGAATATAGGATGAATGTTGGGTGAAAGGAAGTTTAGGATGCTTAGTGAGTTTTTATTACAATGCATTGTATTTATTTGGCACTTTTACCGTATTGGGAACCCATGGGTCGGGGGTTCTCATTCCGTATATATCTCTTGTTTTTGAAATACAGGTCCAGGTGCTTAGAAGTGAGCTGTGGTTCATCTAAGAGACGGCGAAGATCTTTATGTTCTCTACTTTATATGTTGCTTAGAATCTCTCCATCTTTATTTGAAAAGCCTATATTATGTATTGAACTCTTTTGAACTCGCCTATAGAGGCTTGATGTATTTTGGGAGAGATAGGAAACTTCTGTTGTCAAACTGCTTTTACTCTGTATCCTAGTCGGCCTAAACTTCGTGGGTCACGGCTAATGGCTATTTATATATATCATATATCTATATTATGTTTTGATCTCATTCTTATCTTTATACTGCTATTGATACACGCTTTATCTTTTGTTGATATGTGAGTGTTACGCTTCGCGATTCTATTTTACTCCTTTTTCAGGCTTCTAGTTTAATAGTTCCTTTCAATTATATTTTATATTATATATTACAATCCACCTTGAGAGTCGTACCACCTTAATATCGTTGACTTATGGCTCGAGCATAAGGATTTGTATATTAGGGTATCTAGTTGATACGTCTAGCATGAAGTTCATGAGTGTACCTTTGGTAACTTTGAAGCACTAGACTTGAGATATTGATACTGATCACCTTGATATCACTTGTTTTGTGTGAACAGGAACCAAATAGCGACTCGTGGACATGGTCGCGGTCAAGAGAGGGATAGGGCTAGTAACACGGAACCTGAGACGATTGAGAATAATCTCGCAAACTTTATGACTGCCTTGGAGAACATGGCTGCTACTATGCAAGCTACGGCTGCGGTATTGAGGAATCAAGCCGGTAATGGGAATGGCGATAACAGAGAAAATGGGCCAATGACTTTAGTAACCTTCCTGAAAGTAAACTGATGCGTGAGCATCTTGTCTATCTTTTCCTAGTGAATTTGCATCTAATTTGTTGAGTTTGATTAAGAATTAATTATATTTTAGCCACTATGAATGCTATTTTGAGTTTTGTGCAATTTTATTTATTTTAGGTAGCATTCAGCTGTATTTGATGGAGTTTCTGCAAAAGAAGAGATGAAGGCGAATAATGCTATCAACCCTGACCTCTCTGTACTCAAACCTAAATAACTCAAGCTACAGAGATCCAATGGACGTGATTTCAGTGGCATTGGAAAGCTAACTACCAGATCTTTCCAACGATATATAATAGTCCATACTTCTTCTCCGAACTCACTGCCAAGGATGCACCTAACTTGAGATTTCCCAAGTTAGGCGCAAAACACAACAACAATACGCGAGATTGGTCTGGCTCACTTCAAGTTAGGCGCACTAAAGCCCAAGTTAAGAACACTAAAGCCCAAGTTAGGCACAGCTTCACTCAATTAAACTCCAATTCATGCACTAAAGCCCAAGTTAGGCGTGGATCAGAGTGAAGGAATCAAGTGGTCCCCATCCATCAATTGAAGACTTGATGATAGTTAGTTAATTCTGATTTAAATTCAAATCTTATCTTTTAGAAAAAGATATTATCTTATTTTTAGATATTAGATTTTTAATTAATTAGGATTAGTTATAAAAAGGGATCTGATGCCATCAGATTGAAACTCTGTACATTCAGATCAGGAACAGTTTACCTAAATCCTAGTTTTCTACTCTGAACCATGAGCAACTAATCCTCCATTGTTAAGGTTAGGAGCTCTGTCTATTTGTATGGATTGATTTTATTACTTTTTCTATTTTAATTTATGTTTTGGATTTATATTTAAGAATTGTTTTCGTTCTTTATCTTATGAATTTGGGTGGAACGAAAGTATGACCCTCTTTCTATTTGAGTTCTTGTATAACTTGGAAAAGCTCTATACAAGAACAATAGCTTGAAAACAAATTCTCCTAAATTTTAATTATCTGAATTTAACAGGATACGTGACATATAATCCTTTTATTTTTTGGGTAATTAGAGTTTTTGTGGCATGTAAACTGGAATTTGATTATAACCCTCTAATTGGAATTAATTGACCAAGGAATTGGCAGTTAATGAATTTTAGAGGAGACTAGGAAGGTCTAAGGAATTAGGGTCTAGTCACATATAGTTTGCCATAAATTAAATCCTACATAATTAAATTAGTTAGTAAGAAAAGTCAATTCAGGAAATAGATAACTCTAAAACCTTAACTGTTTCTCTAATATTTTATTCCCAACTTATTTACTGTGTGCCTGTCTTATTTTCAACTTATCGAACATCCAACACACTTTTCTGCTTGTCTAACTAATTCTATCAAACGCTATTGTTGCTTAATCCATCAATTCTCGTGGGATCGACCCTTACTCACGTAAGGTATTACTTGGTACGACCCGGTGCACTTGCCTGTTAGTAAGTGTGGGTTATAAAATAGCACACCAAGTTTTTGGCGCCGTTGCCGAGGATTGACTGTGATTAACAACTATTAGTTGTTTGATTGCTTAGATTAGGCGATTTAGTTTTAATTTTATAAAAAAAAATTCTTTGAATTTTTGAAAAAAAAAATATTTCTTTTACGGTATTTTTTCTTTTTTCCTTTAACGTTAATTTTTTTCTTTTTACTTTACATTATATTTTTTCTTTTCATTTACCCCCCTCCCCTGATTCGTTCCCCTTTCCTATAAAAAATAATAATAATAATAATAATAATAATAATAATAATAATAATAATAATAATAAAATAAAATAAAATAAAAATTTTAAAAAAATAAATAGTACCAATATTTTTTTTAATTTCTGAAATTAAGTTTGGTATTGACTATTTATTATTTTTCTTCTATCTATTTTATTCAATATTTTTATCTCTTTACACAGGTTACCTCACTGGGAACTCTCTGCACTTTGACGTAGAGATTCCCATTCTTTCTTGTTTTCTGTTTGTTTATGCGCAAGAACAGAGACAAAGAACATCTCTTAGACTTTGATCCTGAACCTGAAAGAACTTTCAGGCGACGTTTACAACAAGCAAGACTTTACAAGGCTACAGAATCCACTATGGATCCTAACAATGCTGATAATGCCAATATGGCAAATCCTAATGCGAATGAGCAACAAAGAAGAGTACTTGGCTCTTATTCTGCTCCTTCTGCAGATCTTTATGGAAAAAGCATTGTGGTGCCTCCTATAGCTGCAAACAACTTTGAGTTAAAGCCACAACTGGTTACCCTGGTACAACAAAACTTCCAATATCATGGTCTTCCCCATGAAGACCCAAATCAATTTATTTCCAGTTTTCTGCAGATTTGTGATACTGTGAAGACAAACGAAGTGAACCCAGATGTGTACAAACTAATGCTCTTCCCGTTTGCTCTGAGAGATGGAGCAAAACTATGGCTAGATTCCCAACCCAAGGAGAGCTTGGATACTTGGAACAAGGTGGTTATGGAGTTTCTGACTAAATTTTTTCCACCAAAGAAGCTGACTAAGCTTAGGATGGAGGTTCAGACCTTCAGGCAGAAAGATGGTGAAACTTTGTATGAAGCATGGGAGAGATTCAAGCTACTGACTAGGCAATGCCCTCCAGACATGTTCTCCAAATGGACCCAACTGGATATCTTTTATGAAGGTTTGGGCGACATGTCCAAGATGTGCTTAGACAATTCTGCAAGAGGTTCATTGCACAAGAAGAAGACACCGGAGGAGACAATTGAGCTTATTGAATTAGTTGCTAGCAACCAATACTTATACTCATCTAACAGGAATCCTGTGAACTCTGAGACTCCTCAGAAGAAGGGTGTCATAGAAGTAGAAACTCTTAATGCTCTTCTTGCTCAAAACAAGATTATGTCTCAGCAAATGAGTCTACTTACTCAACAGCTGGGTGGCATGCAAGTCTCCGCTATCAACACCCAAAATCCACCTCAAGAGGTCTCTTATGACATGACAGGTAATTTTGTGCAAAATGATAATTATGATTATGCTCAACCCTCTTCTGAACAGGTGAATTACATGGGGAGTGGTCTTAGGAATCCCAACAATGATCCATATTCTAAGACATACAATCCGGGGTGGAAGAATCACCCAAATTTTAGATGGAGGGATCAACCTCAGAGACCTCAGAACTTCAACAATAGTTCTCAGGGCGATTTCCAACAGAACAATGATTTGGAAGCAATATTGACAAGTTTTAGACAAGAAACCAGAGCATCCATCAAGAACCTGGATATTCAAATGGGTCAAATAGCCACCAGAGTTAATGAAATTGATCAGAGGACCACTAATAGCCTTCCTAGTAACACAATTCCAAATCCAAAAGAGGAATGCAAGGCTATCTCCGTGATAAGTGGACAAGTGGCAAGTATAGAAGCACAAGTTATGCAGGAAACCAGAGCCTCCATTAGAAATTTAGAGGTGCTAGTGGGCCAACTGAGCAAGCAATTACTTGAGAGGTTTGCAAGTAAATTTCAAGGTGATACAGTGGTGAACCCAGGAGAAGACTGCAATGTTATTCAATTGAGAAGTGGTAAAGTAGCTGGCTCTGAGACCAAGGTCAATGAAGAGCTAGTTGACAAGGAAGCTCCAGAGGAGAAGAAGGAAGACATAGAGCATGCCCCTCCAAAGCGTGCAGACAATCCATTTCCAGACTCTCTTGACACTCATCCTACATTGCCAAAGGCTCCTGAGTACAAGCCTAAGATGCCATATCCTCAGAGACTTCAAAAGGAGACCAAGGACAAACAGTTTTCAAAGTTCTTAGAAATCTTCAGAAAGTTGCAAATCAGTATTCCATTTGCTGAGGTTTTGGAACAAATGCTTATCTATGTCAAGTTTATGAAGGAGCTGTTGTCAAAGAATGAGCGTTTAAAGGAAGATGAGACAGTAGTCCTGACTAAAGAATGTAGTGCCGTAATTCAGAATAAGTTGCCAAGAAAGATGCCAAATCCAAAGAGCTTTTAAATTCCATGCACCATTGGGAGAACAACCTTTGAAAAAGCCCTATGTGATCTGGGGGCAAGCTTAAATCTAATGTCCTTATCTGTGATGAAGAAGCTACAAATCCAAGAGGCACAACCCACAAAGATAGCATTACAGATGGCAGACAAATCCATGAAGCCTGCATACAAATTAGTGGAGAATATCTTGGTCAAAGTGGGTAAGTTCTTCCTCCCAGCAGACTTTGTGATTCTTGACACGGGGGAGGATGAGAATGCCTCTATAATTCTGGGAAGACCATTCCTAGCCACTGGAAGAGCTCTGATTGATGTAGAAGTGGGCGAATTAGTGCTTAGAGTGCATGATGAGCAACTAGTCTTCCATGTTTTCAAAGATGTATATTCAGCAGGAGAAGAAGAGAGCTGCATGCAGACTGAGCTTATTGATCCAACTCCTCAAAAATCCCCTGATGATACACAGCAGAATCTGCAGCTCAAACCTCCCTTGGTAACAATCAATAAAATTCCTCCTGACATCAAACCTAAGTTTGGTGTTGGGAATGCATCATCTACCAAGGAGGAGGTTCCCAAAAAGAAGAAAGTACCCAGAGGATGGAGAAACAAAAAGATCCCCACTGAAGGTTTCTCCCCAGGAATGAAGGTGGTGTTGCCAGCAATCCAGCATGAGTTTATACAGTAATCAGAATTCTTTCTCTGGAGCACATTGAGCTACGTTATGGAGACACAGAAAAGAAGTTCAAAGTAAGGGGTGAAGAGCTGACCGTCAAGCTAGTGACGATAAAGAAGCGCTTGTCGGGAGGCAACCCAATAATTTCGTATCCTTAGTTATTTTTCGTAGTAGTACTTTTCTTACTTATTTGATTTCTATTGAGTTCTTACTAATTTTCTGATCATGCAGCTATTTTATCATAGAAACCGGACACCTCAGTTTTTCTTTGCTTGAGGACAAGCAAACCTTTAAGTTTGGTGTTGACGCTTCGCTTAAAGGTTTTCTGTTTATTCCTATAGCACCAAAAGGGAGGCGAATCATCTTCACTGAGGAGCACAACCTGAAGAATAAAACGACCACTAGGATAACTAAAGGTGGTTGAGTTCCTTTCATTTTTTATTCCTCCCCTCTTTTTCTATGTTATGTTCCAACTTTCTGCTATTTTGCTTTGTTTGTTGCATGATCCTTTATTAGTTAGAATCATAGGTCTAGTTTAGTTTTTCCCTTACTTGTTCTAATTCTGAAAAGATGTTTCATGTACCACTCACTGAACTTGAATCTAAAAAGAAAAGAAAAAGAAGTGATGTATTGCATGAGAAATTGAGTTAATTTTAAGAGTAGTCTTATTTACTTAAATGTGGTGGTATTTTCTATAATCTTTGAATGCATGATATGAATAGTGCATATTTTAATTTGAATTAAGGAATGTTGATGTATAAGGAACAGGAATTTAGAGAACTATTATGACTTCTCTGAAATTAAGGAAAATTTAAGAAAATTTAATCCTTGAAGCAAAAGAAACAGTAAAAAAATATAAAAAGATAAATAATTAATAAATAAAAGCAAGGTTCAAGGCTCTGAGCATCAATGACTAGGGAGGTCAGACATGATTAAAAGCTCAAAGAGTTGTTTCCCTAGTTATATGCTTGTGGTGTGATTGTGTCAAGTAATCATTGAGACAGAACACTTAGAGTCGAGACCAAGTGCGTTTAATAGAGTATGCCAAAGGCTTTGAGCACCACTGTCTGGGAGTAACTGAAAGAAAAATCAGAACTCAAAGAGAGTTCCCCAGTTAAGTGCTTGTGGTGTTTCTGTGTCAAGTAACTCTTGAGACAAAACATTTAAAGTCACGGCTAGGCTCAAGGTGCAAAGCACCAAAGAAAAATAAATTAAAGTAAACTTTGCTGTGTTCAAGGATTAAACTGAAATATAAAAGATCAGAGAATCCATAATATTATCCGGATTCTAATTCCGAATGACAATAACATTCTTCTGATTCAAAGGAGAGTGAGATGCCAAAACTATTCAGGATTGCAGTTATAAATCCCACTATAAAAAGTGACATGAGCTTAATCAAACTCTCATTCTCATGCAAATTCACATCCTAAGCCTATACTAGTTTTGGTTGCTTGAGGACAAGCAACAGTTTAAGTTTGGTGTTGTGATGCGTGAGCATCTTGTCTATCTTTTCCTAGTGAATTTGCATCTAATTTGTTGAGTTTAATTAAGAATTAATTATATTTTAGCCACTATTGATGCTTTTTTGAGTTTTGTGCAATTTTATTTATTTTAGGTAGCATTCAGCTGTATTTGATGGAGTTTCTGCAGAAGAAGAGATGAAGGCGAATGATGCTGTCAACCCTGACCTCTCTGTACTCAAACCTGAATAACTCGAGCTACAGAGGTCCAATGGACGTGATTTTAGTGGCATTGGAAAGCTAACTACCAGAGCTTTCCAACGATATATAATAGTTCATACTTCTTCTCCGAATTCGCTGCCAAGGATGCACCTAACTTGAGATTTCCCAAGTTAGGCGCAAAACACAACAACAATACGCAAGATTGGTCCGGCCCGCTTCAAGTTAGGCGCACTAAAGCCCAAGTTAAGCACACTAAAGCCCAAGTTAGGCGCAGCTTCACTCAACTAAACTCCAATTCATGCACTAAAGTCCAAGTTAGGCGTGGATCAGAGTGAAGGAATCAAGTGGTTCCTGGTGGACGAAATTGTGATCATGCGTTCTTTGGATTTTGAATGAAAGCTCTATTATGGCACTGATTGAATTCACAACTCCGTTCAACTAACCAGCAAGTGTACTGGGTCGTCCAAGTAATAAACCTTACGTGAGTAAGGGTCGAATCCACAGAGATTGTTGGTATGAAGCAAGCTATGGTCACCTTGCAAATCTCAGTTAGGCAGATTAAAAATGGTTTATGGGTTTTCGAATAATTAATAAAAAGAAGAAATAATAAAAGGGATAGAACACTTATGCAGATTCATTAGTGGGAATTTCAGATAAGCGGATGGAGATGCTGTAGAGCTCTCGGACGCCTGCTCTCCTACTCCTTCTACTCAATCCTTCTTACTCCTTTCCATGGCAAGCTTTGTATAGGGGTTCACCATCAACTGTGGCTACTTTCATTCCTCACGGGGAAATATCCTGTGCGGCTGTCACTCGCACAGCTAACCAGTCTGGAGGCATCACCCATGGCTGATGGCTACATCCCATCCTCGCAGTGAAAACTATGCTAACGCACTCTGTCACAGTACGGCTAATCACCGGTTGGTTCCCGCTCCTACTGGAATAGAATCCCTCTTTTGCGTCTGTCACCAACGCCCAGCAGGTTAAAGTTTGAAGCACGTCACAGTCATTCATTACCGGAATCCTACTCAGAATACCACAGACAAGGTGAGACTTTCCGGATTCCCAGGATCCTACTCGGAATACCACAGACAAGGTGAGACTTTCCGGATCCTCATAAATGCCGCCATCTATCTAGCTTATACCACGAAGATTCTGTTGGGGAATCTAAGAGATACGCATTCAAGCTTTGTTGCATGTAGAACGGAAGTGGTTGTCAATCACGCGCGTTCATAAGTGAGAATGATAATGAGGGTAATCTGACTCATAACATTCATCATGTTCTTGGGTACGAATGAATATCTTGGAATAAGAATAAGATAGAGATTTGAATAAAAGATAATAGAATTTCATTAATACTTGAGGTACAGCAGAGCTCCACACCCTTAATCTATGGTGTGCAGAAACTCCACCGTTGAAAATACATAAGCAAAGAGTTCAGGCATGGCCGAATGGCCAGCCCTCTCTAACGTGATCAATGATCCCCTAAGATGAAGAATAAAACAAAACTGAGATCAAAGATGTCTAATACAATAGATAAATGTCCTATATATACTAGACTAGCTACTAGGGTTTACATGAGTAAGTAAATGATGCATAAATCCACTTCCGGGGCCCACTTGGTGTATGCTTGGGCTGAGCTTGATGAATTCACGTGCTAAGGCATTTCTTGGCGTCAAACTCCAGGTTATGACGTGTTTTGGGCGTTCAACTCCGGATCATGACGTTTTTCTGGCGTTTAACTCCAGACAGCAGCGTGTACTTGGCGTTCAACGCCAAGTTACGTCGTCATTCTTCGAATAAAGTATGGACTATTATATATTTCTGGAAAGCCCTGGATGTCTACTTTCCAACGCCGTTGAGAGCGCGCCAATTGGAGTTCTGTAGCTCTAGAAAATCCATTTCGAGTGCAGGGAGGTCAGATTCCAACAGCATCAGCAGTCCTTTTGTCATCCTTCTTCAGAGTTTTGCTCAAATCCCTCAATTTCAGTCAGAATTTACCTGAAATCACAGAAAAACACACAAACTCATAGTAAAGTCCAGAAATGTGAATTTAACATAAAAACTAATAAAAACATCCCTAAAAGTAGCTTAAACTTACTAAAAACTATATAAAAACAATGCCAAAAAGCGTATAAATTATCCGCTCATCACAACACCAAACTTAAATTGTTGCTTGTCCCCAAGCAACTGAAAATCAAATAGGATAAAAAGAAGAGAATATACTATAAAGTCCAAAATATCAATGAATATTAATTTAATTAGATGAGCGGGACTTGTAGCTTTTTGCTTCTGAACAGTTTTGGCATCTCACTTTTTCCTTTGAAGTTTAGAGTGATTGGCATCTCTAGGAACTTAGAATTTCGGATAGTGTTATTGACTTTCCTAGTTAAGCATGTTGATTCTTGAACACAGCTACTTTATGAGTCTTGGCCTTGGCCCTAAGCACTTTGTCTTCCAGTATTACCACTGGATACACAAATGCCACAGACACATAACTGGGTGAACCTTTTCAGATTGTGACTCAGCTTTGCTAAAGTCCCCAGTTAGTGGTGTCCAGAGCTCTTAAGCACACTCTTTAGCTTTGGATCACGACTTTAACCACTCAGTCTCAAGCTTTTCACTTGGACCTTCATGACACAAGCACATGGTTAGGGACAGCTTGATTTAGCCGCTTAGGCCTGGATTTTTAATTTCCTTGGGCCCTCCTATCCATTAATACTCAAAGCCTTGGATCTTTGCTAAAATTTTCGCCACTTTTTTTTTTATAATTTTTTTCACTGCTTTTTCTTGCTTCAAGAATCAATTTCATGATGTTTTTCAGATCATCAATAACATTTCTCTTTGTTCATCATTCTTTCAAGAGCCAACAATTTTAACACTCATAAACAACAATATCAAAAGACATATGCACTGTTCATTCATTCATTCAGAAAACAAAAATTATTGCCACCACATCAATATAATTAAATTAAATTCACTAATAATTTCGAAAATTATGTACTTCTTGTTCTTTTGAATTAAAACATTTTTCTTTTTAAGAGAGGTGAAAGACTAATGGATTTTATTCATAGCTTTAAGGCATGGTTACACACTAATGATCATGAAGTAGAGACACAAAAACATAGATAAACATAACACTTAAAAACCGAAAACAAAAAGAAAATAAAGAACAAGGAATGAGTCCACCTCTAGTGGCGTCTTCTTCTTGAAGGACCAATGATGTTCTTCAACTCTTCTATGTCCCTTCCTTGCCTTTGTTGCTCCTCCCTCATTGCTCTTTGATCTTCTCTTATTTCTTGGAGAGTGAGGGCGTGTTCATGGTGTTCCACCCTTAGTTGTTCCACATTATGGCTCAAGTCTTCTAAGGAGGTACTGAGTTGCTCCCAATAGTTGTTGGGAGGAAAGTGCATTCCATGAGGCATTTGTTGATGATGAATTTCCTCATGTTCTCCTTGGGGGCCGTGAGGAACTTCCCTTGTTTGCTCCATCCTTTTCTTGGTGATGGGCTTGTCTTCTTCAATGGAGACATCTCCATCTTATGATAACTCCGGCTGAATAACATAGATGGCATATGAGGTGGGGGAAGGCTAGCCGTGCCAAGTATGAAGGCTTGTCAGCTATTTTGTAGAGTTCATTAGAGATGACTTCATGAACCTCTACTTCCTCTCCAATCATGATGCTATGAATCATGATGGCCCGATCCACAGTAACTTCAGATTGGTTGCTTGTAGGGATGATGGATCTTTGGATGAACTCCAACCATCCTCTAGCTACAGGCTTGAGGTCCAGTCTTCTTAGTTGGACTGGTTTGCCTTTGGAGTCTACTCTCCATTGGGCGCCTTCCACACAAATGTCCATTAGGACTTGGTCCAACCTTTGATTGAAGTTGACCCTTCTTGTGTAGGGGCGTTCATCACCTTGCATCATGGGTAGATGAAACGCCAACCTCACATTTTCCGGACTGAAATCTAAGTATTTCCCCCGAACCATTGTAAGATAGTTCTTTGGATTCGGGTTCATACTTTGATCATGGTTCCTTGTGATCCATGCATTAGCATAGAACTCTTGAACCATCAATATTCCGACTTGTTGCATGGGGTTGGTTATGACTTCCCACCCTCTTCTTTGAATTTCATATCGGATTTCCGGATACTCATTCTTTTTGAGCTTGAAAGGGACCTCGGGGATCACCTTCTTCTTTGCCACAACATCATAGAAGTGGTCTTGGTGGCTTTTGGAGATGAATCTCTCCTTCTCCCATGACTCGGAAGTGGAAGCTTTTGCCTTCCCTTTTCCTTTTCTTGAGGAAACTCCGGTCTTGGGTGCCATTGATGGTGAATGAAAAATAAAAAGCTAGGCTTTTTACCACACCAAACTTAAAATTTGCTCGTCCTCGAGCAAAAAAGAAAAGAAGAGTAGAAGAAGAAGAAGAGAATTTGGGTAGAGAAGGAGAAGAGGGGGTTCGGCTATTTAGAGAAGAAAGGGTTTGTGTTGTGTGAAAATGAGGAAGAAAGGAGAGGTATTTATAGGAGGGGGAGGGTAGGTTTCGGCCATTTTGGGTGGGAAAGGGTGGGAAATTGAATTTGAATGTAGTGGGGGTAGGTGGGGTTTATGGGGAAGAGGAGGTTGATGTGAATGGTGCATGGGGTAATTGGGAAGAGGAATTGAGGTGATTGGTGAAGGTTTTTGGGAAGGGTGACATTGAAAATGAGATTTGGATTAGGAGAGTGTGAATAGGATTAAAAGAAAAGGTAGGTGGGGATCCTGTGGGGTCCACAGATCCTGAGGTGGGGATCCTGTGGGGTCCACAGGTCCTTAGGTGAAAAGAAATACCATTCCTTCACCCTATAGGCGTGTAAATTGCCTTCATGCACCATTCTGGCGTTCAAACGCCCATTGGTGCATGTTCTGGGCGTTAAACGCCCATGTGATGCTTGTTTCTGGCGTTGAACGCCAGTTTCAAGCTTGTTTCTGGCGTTCAGCGCCAGATTGTCCTCTGTGTGTGCATCCTGGCGTTAAACGCCAGGATGTTGCTTGTTTTGGGCGTTCAGCGCCAGAAAGATGCTCTGTTCTGGCGTTGAACGCCAGCCAGATGCATCTTCTGGGCGTTGAACGCCGGCCCGTGCGTCCTCCAGGGTGAAAAATTTTTTTTTCTTCTGTTTTTGACTCGGTTTTTAATTTTTTTTTATTTTTTCGTGACTTCTCATGATCATATACCTAATTAAACACAAAAATAACACCAAAACAAAATAAAATAAAATTAGATAAATAAAATTGGGTTGCCTCCCAACAAGCGCTTCTTTAATGTCAATAGCTTGACAGTGGCTCTCATGGAGCCACAGAGCAATCAAGTCAATGTTGTCTAGTCCCAACACCAAACTTAGAGTTTGGATATGGGGTTTGAACACCAAACTTAGAGTTTGGTTGTGGCCTCACAACACCAAACTTAGAGTTTGGTTGTGGCCTCACAACACCAAACTTAGAGTTTGACTGTGTGGGCTCTTCTTGACTCTGAATTGAGAGAAGCTCTTCATGCTTGCTCTCTTTTGTCACAGAGGGATTTCTATGTGCTTGAAACACAAGGTATTCCCCATTCAATTGAAGGACTAACTCTCCTCTGTTGACATCTATCACAGCTCCTGCTGTGGCTAGGAAAGGTCTTCCTAGGATGATGCATTCATCATCATCCTTCCTAGTGTCTAGGATAATGAAATCAGTAGGGATGTAAAGGCCTTCAACCTTTACTAGCACGTCCTCTACCATTCCATAAGCTTGTCTTATGGATTTATCTGCCAATTGTAATGAGAACAAGGCAGGTTGTACCTCAATGATCCCCAGTTTCTCCATTACAGAGAGTGGCATAAGGTTTATTCCTGACCCAAGATCACATAGAGCTTTTTCAAAGCTCATGGTGCCAATGGTGCAAGGTATTAAGAACTTGCCAGGATCTTGTTTCTTTTGAGGTAGAGTTTCCTGAATCCAAGTTTCCAATTCACTAATGAGCAGGGGAAGTTCACTTTCCCAAGTCTCATTACCAAACAGCTTGGCATTCAGTTTCATGATAGCTCCTAAATATTAAGCAACTTGCTCTTCAGTCACAGCTTCATCCTCTTCAGAGGATGAATATTCTTCAGAGCTCATGAATGGCAGAAGGAGATTTAATGGAATCTCTATGGTCTCTGTATGAGCCTCAGATTCCTCAGGATCCTTAATAGGAAACTCCTTCTTGCTTGAGGAACGTCCCAGGAGGTCTTCCTCACCAGGATTTTCGTCCTCCTCCTCCTTGATGCATTCGGCCATGTTGACTAAGTCAATGGCTTTGCACTCTCCTTTTGGATTTTCTTCTGTATTGCTTGGGAGAGTACTGGGAGGAGTTTCAATAACTTTCTTACTCAGCTGGCCTACTTGTGCCTCCAAATTTCTAATGGAGGATCTTGTTTCATTCATGAAACTGAAAGTGGCTTTTGACAGAGCAGAGACTATATTAGCTAAATTAGAATTATTTTGTTCAGAGTTCTCTGTCTGTTGCTGAGAAGATGATGGATATGGCTTACTATTATTCAGCCTATTGCATCCACCATTGTTAAAACCTTGTTGAGGTTTTTGTTGATCCTTCCAGGAGAAATTTGGGTGATTTCTCCATGATGGGTTATAAGTGTTTCCATAAGGTTCACCCAGATAATTAACCTCTGCCATGGCAGGGTTCTCAGGATCATAAGCTTCTTCAGAAGCTACCTCTCTAGTACTGTTGGATGCATGTTGCAATCCATTCAGATTTTGAGAGATTATGTTGACCTGTTGAATCAACATTTTGTTCTGAGCCAATATGGCATTCAGAGCATCAATTTCAAGAATTCCTTTCTTCTGAGGTACCCCATTATTCACGGAATTCCTCTCAGAGGTGTACATGAACTGGTTGTTTGCAACCATGTCAATGAGTTCTTGAGCCTCTTCAGGCGTTTTCTTCAGGTGGATAGATCCACCTGCAGAATGGTCCAGTGACATTTTCGAAAATTCAGAGAGACCATGATAGAATATATCTAATAGGGTCCATTCTGAAAACATGTCAGATGGACATCTCTTGGTCAGCTGCTTGTATCTTTCCCAAGCTTCATAGAGGGATTCACCATCTTTTTGTTTGAAGGTTTGAACATCCACTCTCAGCTTGCTCAGCTTTTGAGGAGGAAAGAATTTATCCAAGAAGTATCCCAGGAGTCCAGGCTATCCTTAGGTTGTGAATCCAACCATATTCTAGCTCTGTCTCTTACAGCAAAAGGGAAAAGCATGAGTCTGTAGACTTCAGGATTAACTCCATTCGTCTTTACAGTATCACAGACTTGCAAGAACTCAGTTAAAAACTGATAAGGATCTTCAGATGGAAGTCCATAAAACTTGCAGTTTTGTTGCATTAATGCAACTAGTTGAGGCTTAAGCTCAAAGTTATTGGCTCCAATGGCAGGAATGGAGATGCTTCTTCCATCAAACTTGGATGTTGGCTTTGTGAAGTCACCAAGCATTCTCCTTGCATTATTATTATTATTATTTTCGGCTGCCATGTCCTTCTCTTGTTCGAAAATTTCTGAAAGGTTGTTTCTGGATTGTTGTAATTTAGCTTCTCTTAATTTTCTCTTCAGAGTCCTTTCAGGTTCTGGATCAATTTCAACAAGAGTGCCTTTATCCTTGTTCCTGCTCATAAGAAAGAGAGAAGAAAACAAGAAAAGAAAGAGGAATCCTCTATGTCACAGTATAAAGATTCCTTTATGTTAGTAGAAGAAGAAAGGGGTAGAAGAAAGAAGAAGGAGGTTCGGATTTTTGGATGAAGATAGGTGAAGAGAAGTGTTAGTAATTAAATAATTAAATAGAAGAAGAAGAGAGAAGAGAGAATTCGAAAATAATTTTAAGAAAAGGGTTAGTAATTTTCGAAAATTAGAGGTAAATTGTAATTAAAATTAAAACATGAAACAATTAATTAATTAAAAAGAATTTTTGAAAAAGAGAGAGATATTTTCGAAAATAGAAGAGGGAAAAGTAGTTAAGTGGTTTTGAAAAAGATAAGAAACAAACAACAAGTTAGTTAGTTGATTGAAAAAGATTTGAAATCAAAATTGAAAAAGATAAGAAGATAAGAAGTTAGATAAGATATTTTGAAATCAAATTTTGAAAAAGATAAAGTTTTTGAAAAAGATAAGATAAAAAGATAAAAAGATATATTTGAAAAAGATTTAATTTTTTAAAATTACTTAACTAACAAGAAACTACAAGATAAGATTCTAGAATTTAAAGATTGAACCTTTCTTAACAAGAAAGTAACAAACTCAAATTTTTGAACCAATCACATTACTTGTTAATTAATTTTCGAGAATTTGATAAAAAGATAAGAAAAAGATTTTGAAAATATTTTGAAAAATAATTTTTGAAATTTTCGAAAATTATATAAAAAATGAAAAAGATATGATTTTTGAAAAAGATTTTGAAAAGATAAGATTTTTAAAATTGAAATTTTGACTTGACTTGTAAGAAACAACTAATTTTGAAAATTTTTGACCAAGTCAACCCAAAATTTCGAAATTTTGGAGGGAAATAAGGAAAAGATATTTTTGAAATCAAATTTTGAATGAAAAACACAAAAATGACCCAAAACATGAAAATTTTGGATCAAGACACAAGATGCATGCAAGAATGCTATGAATGTCAAGATGAACACCAAGAACACTATGAAGATCATGATGAACATCAAGAACATAATTTTGAAAAATTTTTGATGCAAAGAAAACATGCAAGACACCAAACTTAAAAATCTTTAATGCATGGAAAATATGAATGCAAAAATGCACATGGAAAACAACAAAAGACACAAAACAAGAAATCATCAAGATCAAACAAGAAGACTTGTCAAGAACAACTTGAAGATCATGAAGAACACTATGAATGCATGGGGTTTTCGAAAAAAAATGCAAGAAAAATTTTAAAAGCATGCAATTGACACCAAACTTAAAAATTAACACAAGAAACACAAAATATTTTTTATTTTTATGATTTTCTAATTTTTTTGTATTTTTATTAATTTTTTTTCGAAAATATTTTTAAAGAAAACGAAAAAGAAAATAAAAATTTTTGAAAAAGATTTTTTGAAAAGAAAATTACCTAATCTGAGCAACAAGATGAACCGTCAGTTGTCCATACTCGAACAATCCCCGGCAACGGCGCCAAAAACTTGGTGGACGAAATTGTGATCATGCGTTCTTTGGATTTTGAATGAAAGCTCTATTATGGCACTGATTGAATTCACAACTCCGTTCAACTAACCAGCAAGTGTACTGGGTCGTCCAAGTAATAAACCTTACGTGAGTAAGGGTCGAATCCACAGAGATTGTTGGTATGAAGCAAGCTATGGTCACCTTGCAAATCTCAGTTAGGCAGATTAAAAATGGTTTATGGGTTTTCGAATAATTAATAATAAAAAGAAGAAATAATAAAAGGGATAGAACACTTATGCAGATTCATTAGTGGGAATTTCAGATAAGCGGATGGAGATGCTGTAGAGCTCTCGGACGCCTGCTCTCCTACTCCTTCTACTCAATCCTTCTTACTCCTTTCCATGGCAAGCTTTGTATAGGGGTTCACCATCAACTGTGGCTACTTTCATTCCTCACGGGGAAATATCCTGTGCGGCTGTCACTCGCACAGCTAACCAGTCTGGAGGCATCACCCATGGCTGATGGCTACATCCCATCCTCGCAGTGAAAACTATGCTAACGCACTCTGTCACAGTACGGCTAATCACCGGTTGGTTCCCGCTCCTATTGGAATAGAATCCCTCTTTTGCGTCTGTCACCAACGCCCAGCAGGTTAAAGTTTGAAGCACGTCACAGTCATTCATTACCGGAATCCTACTCGGAATACCACAGACAAGGTGAGACTTTCCGGATTCCCAGGATCCTACTCGGAATACCACAGACAAGGTGAGACTTTCCGGATCCTCATAAATGCCGCCATCTATCTAGCTTATACCACGAAGATTCTGTTGGGGAATCTAAGAGATACGCATTCAAGCTTTGTTGCATGTAGAACGGAAGTGGTTGTCAATCACGCGCGTTCATAAGTGAGAATGATAATGAGGGTAATCTGACTCATAACATTCATCATGTTCTTGGGTACGAATGAATATCTTGGAATAAGAATAAGATAGAGATTTGAATAAAAGATAATAGAATTTCATTAATACTTGAGGTACAGCAGAGCTCCACACCCTTAATCTATGGTGTGCAGAAACTCCACCGTTGAAAATACATAAGCAAAGAGTTCAGGCATGGCCGAATGGCCAGCCCTCTCTAACATGATCAATGATCCCCTAAGATGAAGAATAAAACAAAACTGAGATCAAAGATGTCTAATACAATAGATAAATGTCCTATATATACTAGACTAGCTACTAGGGTTTACATGAGTAAGTAAATGATGCATAAATCCACTTCCGGGACCCACTTGGTGTATGCTTGGGCTGAGCTTGATGAATTCACGTGCTAAGGCATTTCTTGGCGTCAAACTCCAGGTTATGACGTGTTTTGGGCGTTCAACTCCGGATCATGACGTTTTTCTGGCGTTTAACTCCAGACAGCAGCGTGTACTTGGCGTTCAACGCCAAGTTACGTCGTCATTCTTCGAATAAAGTATGGACTATTATATATTGCTGGAAAGCCCTGGATGTCTACTTTCCAACGCCGTTGAGAGCGCGCCAATTGGAGTTCTGTAGCTCCAGAAAATCCATTTCGAGTGCAGGGAGGTCAGATTCCAACAGCATCAGCAGTCCTTTTGTCATCCTTCTTCAGAGTTTTGCTCAAATCCCTCAATTTCAGTCAGAATTTACCTGAAATCACAGAAAAACACACAAACTCATAGTAAAGTCCAGAAATGTGAATTTAACATAAAAACTAATGAAAACATCCCTAAAAGTAGCTTAAACTTACTAAAAACTATATAAAAACAATGCCAAAAAGCGTATAAATTATCCGCTCATCAGTTCCCATCCATCAATTGAAGACTTGATGATAGTTAGTTAATTCTGATTTAAATTTAAATCCTATCTTTTAGAAAAATATATTATGTTATTTTTAGATATTAGATTTTTAATTAATTAGGATTAGTTATAAAAAAGGATCTGATGCCATCAGATTGAAACTCTGTACATTCAGATCAAGAACAGTTTACCTAAATCCTAGTTTTCTACTCTGAACCATGAGCAACTACTCCTCCATTGTTAAGGTTAGGAGCTTTGTCTATTTGTATGGATTGATTTTATTACTTTTTCTATTTTAATTTATGTTTTGGATTTATATTTAAGAATTGTTTTCGTTCTTTATCTTATGAATTTGGGTGGAATGGAAGTATGACCCTCTTTCTATTTGAGTTCTTGTATAACTTGGAAAAGCTCTATACAAGAACAATAGCTTGAAAACAAATTCTCCTAAATTTTAATTATCTGAATTTAACAGGATACGTGACATATAATCCTTTTATTTTTTGGGTAATTAGAGTTTTTGTGGCATTAAACTGAAATTTGATTATAACCCTCTAATTGGAATTAATTGACCAAGGAATTGGCAGTTAATGAATTTTAGAGGAGACTAGGAAGGTCTAAGGAATTAAGGTCTAGTCACATATAGTTTGCCATAAATTAAATCCTACATAATTAAATTAGTTAGTAAGAAAAGTCAATTCAGGAAATAGATAACTCTAAAACCTTAACTGTTTCTCTAATATTTTATTTCCAACTTATTTACTGTGTGCCTGTCTTATTTTCAACTTATCGAACATCCAACACACTTTTCTGCTTGTCTAACTAATCCTATCAAACGCTATTGTTGCTTAATCCATCAATCCTCATGGGATCGACCCTTACTCACGTAAGGTATTACTTGGTACGACCCGGTGCACTTGCCGGTTAGTAAGTGTGGGTTATAAAATACCACACCATAAACCCGCCCATCTTTGGAGGGACGACGAACCCCACAGAGGCAGATAACTGGTCTAAGTGATGGAACAGGCGTTACAAGCACAACAAGTTCCTAAAAATCGTGTTGAGTTTGCAACTTATTAGTTAACGGGTGAAGCCTAGTATTGGTGGCAGGGTACGCGACGCCTGCTGTAGCAAGACGATGTTACAATACCTTGGAATGCTTTTCAGTTGGAATTTTATAAAAGTACTTCCCCAACTTGGTCAGGATAGCTAAGGAACTTGAATTGTTGTAGCTGAAGCAAGGTTAAAAGTCTGTAGCCGAATACACAAACAAATTTGAGGAATTGTGTCAATTTTTCAGGATTTGTCAGGGTGTTTCGGGAGACTTTTAGGAATGGAAGGGTATTAAATATGAAAGAGGACTCCAGAGTGATATACTGAGTTCAGTGGGTCCGATGGAGATCAGAGTTTTCTTAGATTTGGTAAACAAGAGTAGGGTTGCGGATGAATGTTTAAAGAAGGCTGTTATCGAGAGGGATGATAGCCGGGATTTTCACCGAAGGGAACATAATCAGAACTTTGCATCAAGGGTCCAAGAATTCAAGAGAAGAGGAAACGCACAACAATTTCCCCAAGGTAGGAATAATTCTGGTACGAATGATGGTCGCCGAGGAAATATTAGAGGAAAACAGTCAGCGGCTACTTCAGATGATTCAAGTTGTCAGAAATGCAAAAGCTATCACCCGAATAAGCTGTGTCGTTTTGGTTCGGGCTTATGTTATATGTGCGGTCGTCTTGGGCACATGTCTATGAACTGTCCACAAGGGGAACTCAGGGTGCCGGTCAGTCACCATGGGGTGGAGGTAATTGTGAAACCGCTAATTTAATTTTAATTACGCTATAGAATGTTGTGACATTGTGTTTATTTGTACTTAAGATAGAAGTGACAAATTAGGATTTAAAGTAATTAACTTAGAACTAACGTAAGAGTGCTACGTGGGGTAGTGACATCAAATGACAAATTTGTGAAGACGAATAAATCAGAGCGCATCAACGAATCTGCACGGGTCGACCTAGTTTCTCCTTTGAGACTTACCTTAGAATTCTACTTTAAATTTCTTCTTGAATAATGAATAGATCAACTTCCCAGTCCTAGTCTTGATTTGCATGAATCTCGTTTCCTCTGGGATGAGTCTAAACTCCTGAGATTGTACTAATCATTTTGGCAACTTTGATTACTCAAAAGAAAGTTAAAATTTTGGTTTTTGAGGAATTTTAGGTTTAAATGTAAAATTTGGTATGAAGGGTTGTTAAATTGCTTAATGAAGAATTTTCTGCATATTTGGCAAAAACTTAAAATAAAAACTGGGAGCAATCTAGACATAATTTTCCATCCAAAATTATTTTTCTACTAAACTTCAAGAAGTCAAGATTTCTCTATAAAAATTTCAAGGAATTTGGCCAAGTGGTTTGGAAGATATGAATTTTTGAAACTTAGTGGTTGCTGTAGAATTTTCTGGTTTTCGGATTCTGCAGTATCAACTTCTAGCCACTAGAACTTTTAATTTATTTGACATTTTTAGTTGCTACCAAAAGGATTTTGAAGATCTGTAATTCTACTTTAATTGAGTACAAGTTTCATGTCCATATCTATTTCGTAGACTTAATTAAGTCACTTGGAAGCTGGGTTGCTTGCTGAAAATTCGGAACTGATTTATGAAAACAAAGCATGACTTTCAATTGATAATTAATTAATCAAATTAAGTTATATGAACCTGAAACTTGTTCGTTCTAAAACTTAGGGATGTTGAGTATATCTTCACCAAAATATAGAAGCAACAAATTAGAATCGAATTTACTATGGATTTTACAAAAATAAAACTGTCTGCTGTTTCCTGAATTCTTATGGGTGCAGCAGCAGATTTTCAAAGTTGTTATCAAATTCAATTCTAATCAAAATGCAGTAAAACTTAATCCAAATTAAAGACTAGGATCTCTAGAATGATCTCGTCAAGAGAGTTAGCTCATGCCTAAACTTTTCGCGATATGAAACCACGTGACAAGATAGCAGGGTGCTGTCCCAAGAGTCTAGAATAATAGTCTTGATTTTTCTTCAATGGATAGAGTTAGACTAACCAGAAAAATATGCTTCTTAGTTCTTTAGAAGCTTGAGTTCGATATGGATGCGTGGACATAAAGTTTGTAGAAGGATGAGTTCGTTTATTATATTAATTATTTAGTAGAATACTGGTCGCCAAGGAGGTATTATGGCTAAACAAGCCGGGAAAATGAATAAGACTGTAAGTTGCCCCTAGGTAGGACTAAAGTTATAAGGTGATGCGGATGCATGATGATAAGAAAGGAAGTCGAGAAGAGATCGAGGATTGGACCGGTGGCGTATCGGATGGCTCTACCACCACATCCTTCGAACCTGCACGACATATTTCACGTGTCACAGCTTCGGAAGTATACTCCTGATGCTAGCCATGTGTTAGAACCTGAATCGGTTCAGTTAAAGGAAGATTTGACGCTTCCGGTGAATCCGGTCAGAATTGGCAACACGAGTATTAAACAGTGGCATGGAAAAGAGGTTTCATTAGTCAAAGTGGCATGGAGTCGATCCGGTGTTGAGGAGCACACCCGAGAACTTGAGCTGGAAATGGGTACAGACTACCCTCACTTATTTTCAGGCAACTGAATTTGAATTTTGTGGGCAAAATTCCTATTTAGATGGGTTGAATGTAAAACCCAATCAAACTGTAACTAATTAAATAATAAATTAAATAGGAGCGAATATGGTTAGAAAATTTAGCAATCAGAATTTGATAATTTAAATATGATATTTGGACTCAGTAAATTTTTCTGAGTCGGAAAATATAGTTTTTCTGAATAAAAATGCGCACTGAAAATTTAACCGGCAGTACTGGCTACAATCTGTCCGGTACTGTGGCTGAGAAAATTAATTAGAAGTGAATAATTTTAAGAAATAAGAATTTATAATTTGGGAAGATAGAAATATTTAAAATACGATTTAAAACTCTAATATTGAAGCTTTTGGCCCAAAGTTGGGCCAACGGACTAAACCAAGTGAACCGGACCCAAGTGGACCAAAGACCCAACATATATATAGCCTTATTAAGGCCATTCAGCAGCCACAACCCCCCATTTTCATGAGAAACACGCTGAAATGGAACAGAGGTGAGAGGTTAGGGTTCCAACTTCAATTTCAATTTTCAAACCACCATAACTTGAGTTACAGAGTTCCGATTGACGAGCCGTTTGTGGCTACGCGTCCCTCTTATCCTCCTCTTCAAGTCTATCTAAGTTTTGTGGTGAGCATTTAACTCTCCTATGCCTAGTTTCTTTTTTCCTCTTGTATTTCGAATTTGGTTTGGATTTTGAAAAAATCTTGTGATTTTTGTTGTTTAGGGGTGCTCTAGTATGAGGCATGGGTGACATTCATCATAAATTTCAGTGAGTTAAGGTAAAAAACTCCCCAACCCTTGTGATTTATCATTTTCATGAACCCTAGGTTGATTGTAAGTGTGAAATTGGTTATGTTAGAGTATTGGTTGATTTTGGTGTACAATTGGGAAGTTGGTTTTGCTTGTGGAGCTTTGGTGAGGCTTGGAGCTAAGATTGGTGGAGACTTTCAGAGAAGCTCAATTAGTTTGGCTCCAAGAGGTGCGATTTAAGTTTCATTTAAGTACTGTGTGGTGTGATGAGAATTCCTAGGCTAGATGCCCCTAGGATTAAGTTTGGATTGTGTAAATGGTTGGTACTAATATGCATAGTTGATATGTAATGTAAATTTATGATTGGATTGAGAATTGTGTGATGTTGTATGTTTGGTGTGTTGAGGATTTGATGAATTGGATAGTGAATATTGGTTTGTGGAATATGCATTTAAATTGTGAATTTGGGCCGGAGGCCAGAAAGAGGTAAGAAAGGTAAGTTGATGTGTGTATTGTATGATGATACAAGAGATTTGATAGATTTTAGATATTGAATGTGTGAATAATTGGTTTGATTATTGAATAATAAGAAATTAGGAATTTAGGAGTGGAAGGGGACACAATTGAATTGAATTGTGTATATGAGGTAGGTTTGGATTTGATTAAGTGTAATTGTGTGAATGTGGTTGAGTTGTGGTCATTTGGATGAGTGAAAATAAATTTGGCTTGTGAATATTGGAAAAATTGGTGACTTCTATTTTTGGATAAAAACTTATTTTTGACCAACTTCGGCAGTCCGTAACTCAGTTCTCGGGGTTAGAAATTCTTCAAAATTGAATTTTTATGAAAGTTCATTCAACGATCTTTCCAACGATTCAGAAATTGTTGAAAATGGAATTTTGAAGAAGAAGTTATGTGTGGCGGAAGTTTGAGCTTTAAAAATGAAATTCTGCAGCTTTTCAGACATAGTAAATTTTTTAAGAAAACGTACTCCGACTCGCACGCATGGCCGACATGCATGCGTCACTCGTGATTTTTTACTCTCTCACGCGTGCGCCTGGCCGACGCTTACGCGTTGCTGTATTGATGCGAGTGCCCAGTAGAAAATCCAGAGAGTTGCGCTGTTACTGTGCTGGTTTTGTGCAAGGAGCACAAAACGCACCCACGCATACGCGTGACTGACACGTACGCGTCGCGCTACCTCTTTGCTTCCTATACGTGCGCATGGAAGACGCTCGCACGTCAGTTCCTCTTTTCGGTTTCCACGCGTGCGCGTGGGTGACGCGCACGCGTGACCCTGTTTTTAGCAAAAGTTGATTTTGAGTTTTTAAAGCCGAATTTCAGACTTCTAAGCCTCCATTTTCATCCTCTAAGTCCTAAATCTTTATAGTATGCCTATTAAAGAAAAGAAGCTAGGACATGTGGTAACTTGTGGATGAAGTAAAGTGAGAATCAATAATGAATGATGAGTAATGATTATTGTATGAGTTGCTAAGGATGATAGTGGGAGTGCTGTGTACGCCATGAGCCGAATGGCCGTGTTTGTTAGTGAATTATAGCTGGTTGTGTATTATATTGTGAGCCGGATGGCTGTGATAAATATTGGTTTATGGTGGAGTATGTATGCATATGATTGAATGAGATAGAGGTATCGGGTAAGAGGCCGTGGAAATGACCACTCGCTCCGGGTATATGATTAAGAAGTGTAGAGACGTTGGGAATGTATGGAAAATGAATTAATAAATTAATAATTATGATGGAAGTAGAATAATAATGAAAATAAACTTGAATTTGATTGTGATGTGCCTCTGGGTAAGATGCAGTGGTGTTATCTACTTGCTCCAGGTAAGAGACAAGGACACCAGGTAAGATACAGTGGTGTTCTCCACTTGCTCCGGGTATGAATTATGAATGAATTGATGTATGAAAATGAATTGTAATGATAATGAAAATGTGTTTCTGAATGTGAATTCGGGTAAGATGCAGTAGTGTTATCCACTTGCTCTGGGAGAGTTCGAGACTTCGGGTAAGATGCAATGGCTGTGTTCTATTACCACTTGCTCTGGGTCGAAAACTCTAACACCGCCTGGGTAAGAGGCAGTGATGACGTTGTCCCCTGCTCCGGGTACGCGGGTAAGATGCAAGGGTTACGGCATTGTCCCACTTGCTCCGTGTTTGGTGTTCCGTCCACGGTTACCTACCAGGATTTGTCGGGTTGGCTTTATAACCGACAGATGATATCATCAGCCATAGTGCAGGCATACATCATTTGCATATGCTTGAATTGTTTCGGTTTGCCTATTTGTTTTGGATTGCTATATCATATATGCTATGTTACCTGATTATGTGCTACTTATTCTACATGTACCTTATTGTGTATTACTTGCCTGTATTGCTTGTGTTTGTACAACTGAGAAGTCCCTCATGCTGGTGTTGGTTGACGCTGAAGCTGTTCTTGTGGAAATGGAATGATGATATGATTAATTTAAAATGATGATTATTGAATGAGGTAATTTAAGCTCCCTGGGTCACGTAGTGAAGTAATTTCACTTGCTCTAAGTAAGGATATGAAGTATTGATATAGAATTGCTGAGACAGAATAACTGGTGATGATTTGACTTATGATTCAATTTGTTGGAGAGTTGGAAGGTTGGGAAACATGAGAGAGCGGAATTAGATTTAGCATCCCCTTATGACAGTTGCCTATTTATGGATTAGCGAGAATATAGGATGAATGTTGGGTGAAAGGAAGTTTAGGATCCTTAGTAAGTTTTTATTACAATGTATTGTATTTATTTGGCACTTTTACTGTACTGGGAACCCATGGGTCGGGGGTTCTTATTCCGTATATATATCTTGTTTTTCAGATACAAGTCCAGGTGCTTAGAAGTGAGCTGTGATTCATCTGAGAGACGGCAAAGATCTTTATGTTCTCTACTTTATATTTTACTTAGAATCTCTCCACCTTTATTTGAAAATCCTATATTATGTATTGAACTCTTTTGAACTCGCCTATAGAGGCTTGATGTATTTTGGGAGAGATAGGAAACTTCTGTTGTCAAACTGCTTTTACTCTGTATCCTAGTCGGCCTAAACTTCGTGGGTCGCAGCTAGTGGCTATTTATATATATCATATATCTATATTATGTTTTGATCTCATTCTTATATTTATACCACTATCGATACACGCTTTATCTTTTGTTGATACGTGAGTGTTACGCTTCGCGATTCTATTTTACTCCTTTTTCAGGCTTCTAGTTTAATACTTCCTTTCAATTATATTTTATATTATATATTACAATCCACCTTGAGAGTCGTACCACCTTAATATCGTTGACTTATGACTTGAGCATAAGGATTTGTATATTAGGGTGGTTCACGAGTTATACTTAACTATTACAGGATTTTCTTCCCAATACAAAGGGAAAATAGGTTCATCCTCATCATTCAAGAAAAAAGGTTGGACACCCTCTACATCTCAGACCTTAAAGAAGTAATTTTTAAAATCGTGGAAGAATTCATCAAAAATAGCAAAAACTTTCCTACCCTGAATAGCACAGAAAGAAAGCCAACCTTGTTTTTTAGAACTAAAGGGTTTGGTGAGCACAAAGAGATAAAAAGAAGACTTTAAGGGAAGGTTGGACATCTAGTTCCTGACAAAGAATTTGATATATTTAAGAAACCCCAAGAATTGGGATGCAATTTGGTAGGGGTAACGTTATAGAATTTAAGGAATTCGGACTCAAATTCGGAAAAAAGGAAAGGTAACCCCTAACTTCATGAAAAAATAATCATAGACATATATGAAATGCCGCTCTGACCTATCAAGTCGGGAAAAGCAGACCCTCTCCTCAGGGTCAACAACAACAATCTCGTAGTTTCTCTCATCCTTTCGACTCAAACATAACCTATGATGTCTGCAAAAGGCATAGGCATATTTGTTATCAATCACAGGGAAAGGGGGTAAGAACAGTTAAATCTATACATTTCAAGTCGAATGGAACCTTAGATGGCATATTGTGAACTACTGAACGAGATATACAAGATACACCAACAATACAACAAAATAGAAATCCATCACTACAAATCAAACAAAATAAGACAAGCAATTATAAGATTGGGTCAATTTAAAAGGTCAACACTAACATCTCGAATGTAAAAAGAAGCAACACAGGCATTCACAAACTCAAAAGAGGTCGGGTCAACATTGTGAAACCCTCTCAGAGCACAGACAGTTATGCAATTGCTCTCACATATGGAAATGAGGCCATCTCCTATATGAAAATGGCATCATTTAGGGACAATATAGAACCCCACGTTTATAATCACAAGTAACAATAAAAGAAAGCAAATCAAAACCCCAATCCTTCAATAACCCGAAATCAGATTCCAGAATGCGAAACTCCAAAATCAAAGTTGCAAAACACAAGCAATATTTTAAAACCAGCATTCATTCACACATAAATACTACCAAGAACATGGAGAAAAAGCAGAAATCAAGAAAAGTTGGAATGCGGGACCAACCTTGGATTAGTGCGAAAGTAATTAAAGAGCACTTCAAACGGCAATCCATGAACGATTCTCTCCGACATTGAAGCAAGACCTTTGAGAACCTCAAGATAAAGAAATCTTGAAAGGGGAAACAATTACATAAACAAATAATAGAGGAAGACGAAGATAAAGAAGTGAACATGTGATAAAAACGAAAAAAGGAAGAAAGGGAAAAAGTGAAGTATTTATAAGACACAAGGGGCAAAAAAGATATTTTGCACCTCTCATTAATGACGCGCATGGATCCCAAGGAAATTGCAACATAACACACGCTGTGTGATAAACCACAATTTTAGGTTTCTTTTGGAATGAAATGAGTGGATTTTATCAACTTATCTTACATTTATTCACTAAAATAGCATGATTTCGTGATTTCTTTCTAAATTATGTTTAAGAGTAAAAACATATTTTTTAAGCTCTTAAATTGATAAATTTAATTTACTTTAATTCTATTCGATACCTTGATGTATTTTTTGAGTGAATTCAGGCTAAGGAGGCAAAGACTAGATTGAAAAAGTGAAGAAAAAGCATGCAAAGCGGAGAATTCATGAAGAAATGGAGTTTGGAGCATTTCATGGTCATGCCTTATGCGTACTCATGAATCTCAAATTGTGCGTATGCATGCCTCATGCGTACGCATGTTTTGGAATTTCGCAAACCGTGCGTATGCATGCCTCATGCGTACACATAACTTAAGGTCTTTTCAAAGCCAACTTCAGTTTCATTTAGAAATCCTCTATTTCAGGTGTAAACTATGACCTAATTTCAATATGCTGTTTTCTAAATCAAGAAATCCTGGTCATGTTTATTCTGGTTCCATTTTATTTTAAGAGCTAAAACTATGGTGTGATGTTAATGTCAGAGGTTTGGTCCTCTACGAGGTCATTCTTCGATAAAGTTTTTTGCTGTCATTATTGTAGACATTCATGCTAGCATCATTTTTGAATATTGTATTTTGTTGGTTCATGTGTTTAGTGTTTTTATTCAAGACTCTTACATAAACTTGTTGAATAATAAAAAAAGGCATGAATATCAGCTCACAATATTACCTGTTATCTTTGTTTTGAAAATAAGTACCTGGTATGATTATTGAAAAAAATGTAAAACATTGAACAAACATGAGAAGTGAGATATAAGTAGGAAAGATAAAAAAAGTCTGGTGACCACAAAGCATATCTGTTCTGTTATGTTCTGTTTGCAATTGGAGGGAGATTTAAGCTTTATAAATAAGGGGAGGGGGAGTGGAATATCATATTGGTGGGGACGTGTTTGTTAAAGACCACGTTATTTGGGGGCTGTGGGGCCATTTGGGTTAGTAAGTAAGAACTAAGAAGATGCACTGAAGCTTTTAGCTTAGTCTTCATTCAAAATTATTTAGTATTAACTCATTCATATAAAATGTTCACATTCTTTTATCCTTTTCTTTTCTGCATCTGATTGAGCCTTTTTTTTATTTAGTGTTCACAGACATCTCTATCTTGTAGTAGAAACTGTATGTGTTAGAAAAAGGTGCTTGGCATCTAATGCTTTTCTTTAATTTTATGTTTTACCTTTTAATACATGCTAATCTCATAGCAACAGCAAATTTAGGTTCATAGCCACCAAATTCCTTCCAGCTTTGGTAAATTCAATCTTGTTGGTTTTCAATTCAAAATTACCTTGATGTTTGATAAATGTCCTAAAGAAATCTTAAAGTGTGTTTGGATTTCTTTTAAGACATGTCTCAGCCAATCCCAACTCAGGAATTGGTCGCCAAGGATCTTCATGGTTACGAATGGGGCTTTAAGCATATAGTTAGAGGTAAAGGACACAATGAATTTTTATTTGAGTTCTCTGGTTTTTTGTTCTTTGCTTTTAATTGGCTTAATGTTTCTCTAACCAGGTCAGTCACGCAGGCACTTGATCACAACTGGATGGAGTACTTTTGTAGCTTCGAAGAGATTAGTCGCTGGAGACCCCTTTGTGTTTCTGAGGATTAAATTTCATGTTTTCTTCATATGATTTAGAAAATTTATCTCCTCTACAATACAAGGCTTAATCTAAATAGATTTTGTGTATAGAGGACACAACGGAGAGTTACGTGTTGAACTGAGGCGTAGTACTCCTCAGCCAAGCAGCATGCCTTCATCTGTGATTTCCAGTCAAAGCATGCATCTTGGAGTACTCGCAACTGCATATCATGATGTTGCAACTCAAACTCTTTTTGTTGTATATTACAAGTCAAGGTAGACATCATATTAGTTGCAAAAAATGATTAAGAAAACTGTTGTGTTATTTCTGTTAGGTAAATTTAGTTGATGATTGTTGACAAAAGCTTTTTCCTTGCTTAGGAGGAGCCAATTCATTGTTGGCTTGAACAAGTATTTAGAGGCTACAAACCTTTGCTTTGAATATTTTGTATTATTAGTAGATTGAATTTAAACGAATATAAGTCTAAGTTTAGTTATTTATTTTGTCCTGAGTCTTTATGCTAGAGAATTATTTATTATTTTGATAAGTTTGTAAACTCGTTATCTAATATTTAGTATAAATTTTATTTTTATATTTAGAAATTTATTTATCTAATATTTTGTATACATTCTATTTCTATATTTAAAGGTTTATTTGTATTAATTGTTTACTATTTTTTAAATAGAAAAAATAATTAAAAAAATATAAATATTAAAATCGACGGCAGCATTGTCGCTTTTTAAATTTAAAATAGACAAAAAAATACAGACAAAGAATTTATCGGTATCTAAATAATTAAATAGACGGCTCTTTTGTCGATTTTATTGAATCAAATATCGACAAAACTATTGTCGATTTTATATAATAATATCGACGGTAAAGTTGTCGATTTTATTAAGCAGGCAAATTTTTCAAACTCCTATTATAGACGAAAAAACTGTCAATTTTATTAGATTATTATCGACAGCTTGTCAAGCCGTCGATTTTATTGGACTTTTGAAAAATTAACAAGCTTAATAGCGACTACTTCTGCCGTTGATTTTGCCGTCAATTTTTAATATTATCGACAGCTTAGCTGTCGATTTGGCCATCAATTTTAACGATATTTCTTTTAGTGATTATATTAATTGATATAATTCTAATTCTCATTCGTTATGAAAGAATTTAAAAATAATACACACGTTAAGGATGACAAATTCATAATAATAATAATAATAATAATAATAATAGAAAAGAATTTCACTGCACAGACATTATATTCTAAAAATGCAAAACGTATTTTACAAAGGATTAAGATAACAATAATAAAAAATTAAAAATTAAACATAAATTTATAATTTTAATTGTCAAAAGCTTAAATTAATATCAATAATTATTTTTTATAATTATTTTTATACTATTAAAGGCTATATAATGTTTTTTTTATGAGTCTAGATCTGAGAGTCAAAGTATTTTTTTTTAATTTGTTATTTTTTTTTACTACTTTATAGAATAAGAATGTATTTTTCTTTATATAATGTTTGGAGGATAATTTTGATTTGATAAGTTTTGATGATGCATCTAAAACATCAAAAGTATAAATTAATATTTTTAGATGTGATTAGTATTTTTAGATATATTAATAAATATAAATATTTTGTTCTAAATAGTTGTCTTTTATCTTATATCAAATAAATTATGGTCTAATTTTTATTGATAAATTTAAGCTTAATTTTTTCTAGCTATGAAGTATAAATTTTATCAATTATGCATTGTTGTTTCAGAAATTGAATACAAAACTTATGGGTAGTAATACTGTGAAACTTTTACTTAAACATAAAAATTAAATTAAACCAAAGTGAATAACGATTGAACTAAAAAATTAAAAGAAATGTTGATTGGGGTGTTGTGAAATTTACTTTAATTGCTATCGTACATTGCAGACCTAGAAAGCTTTGGTGGCTTCTTCTAGGATCTTATTATAATCGATCAGCAATTTGTTAAAATACCAAGTTAAGATATAATTAAGATAGAATATTAAAAGTATTTATTTATTTATAACGAAAAGAATATTATGAATTTAGTTTCCAATATTAAGAATGAATAAAAAATTTTCAACGTCATTTCTATTAATTAATTAATGTTAAAATCAAAATCTAACACTTTAATTTATTAAATGCTACAATTAAAATATATATAAAGAAATAATTAAAATGTACTAATTTAAGATCTACAATCAAAATACGTATATAAGGAAATAATTAGAATATACTAATTTAAGTACTACAACTATATATATATATATATATATATATATATATATATATATATATATATATATATATATATAAGGAAATAGAAATCAATGTTATAATGACATTAAATTATAATAATATATAAGAAAATAATGATAGCTGTCCAACTATAATTAATCATATAAAATATATATGAACAAAAGATATTTCTAACGTGTATAAAAATAATCATTAAATATATTTTAACGTGTATGAAAATAAACACCAAGACTAAAATAGGATATAAATAAAGTGTAAAATATGAAAATTTAAAAATGATAAATAATTCAAGAATATAAATTTATATATCAAAAAAAATAATTACAGCGCATAAAATAGAAAATTTTAAATTTTATAGTTAATGGCTATAATTAATATATATTTATGAGTTAGAAAATATTTTGATTTGTTCAAAATTTTGTTTTGGTTTATATAAAGGATTAACTCAAACTGTATTATAACAAGGGAATTTTAGGAGTCAGTACACAAAAAATGGAAGATTACGGTGGTTTTTTAGCGGCGGTTATCAAAAACTGTCACCAAATAAAATATTGCGGAGGATAAGAGGAGTGCTGCCAATTGTTTGATATTTTGCGGCAATTTTAGTATAATAGCTGCAAAATGGATTATTGTGGCAGTAAATAAACTATTGGCGGCAGTTTTTTTCAATCACCGTAAAATATGTCTAACTCTTTTTTAAAAAAATAAATTGGTATGATTTACTTATATTCTCATTACTTTATTTGAGAAATATATTTGAACCACTGTTACTTAAATCGTTACACTGTTTTTGTATTTGTTTTACAAAAAAAAAATTAATCACTTACAAAAATATATTTTTATTAATCATGTGAACAAACTTACAAATTGAATTTTTTCGTTTGCTATAAGATCTTTTAAGTTTGTCTTCAAGTGTAACTGTAAAAGAAAAAAATAAGTCAACATCTGAATTTATTAATATTAAAACAAAGTTCAATTGAGTATAAAGATCAAAATTTTTAAAGTAGACAAATATGTAATACTGTGACCCAAATCATTAAATTAAGGTAATCAACCTAAGAGTTAAAATAAAAGCGGCAAACAAAGTTCAATCAACCATTAAAATTCTTAAATTTTTTTATTTTAATTAATTTCAAATAAATCAAAGTTGAAAAAACAGACAAAATAAAAGAGGCAAGAAACACTAAGTGCTTGTTTGGGTGCCATTATTTTGATAAAAAAATTAATGAAAAATATATTTTTTATTTTTTAGCGTGTTTGCCAAATTTCTAATAGTAAAAGTAAAAGTACTAGAAAAATAAAAAAAACATCTTTTTTGAGAAGTTACAATTTACATCTTTTTTAAAAGATCTTTTTTCTTTAAAAATAAATTTTTTTATGTAATAAATAAACAAAAAAATAATTTTATATACCCAAATATAATTGATAGATAAAAATATTTTTTTACATAAAATATCCAAACATAAAATTACTTTTATTTTTTTATAAGATCTTTTAACAAAAATAACTCAAAAATTTTTTTTTTTAAAAAACTCATCCAAACAAATCTTAATTACTATACGGAAAAGAATGAAAAATGTCGGATTTTGATTTCACATTAATGTATCCTAAAATTTTGAAACAATTCCATTTACTTGAATTTTTTTTATTTTATTTTGAGGTTTAAAAACATTAAAATCTATCATATATGATCAACAACTTTAAATAAGCAGGTCAGACTTACAGTACTTCTGATAGAGGTCTTCACTTGATAATTGTTGGAGGTGACAATTGGTCTTCGTCAATATATGTGGGCGATCATTCCGGACGAGTTCTTGACAAATGATTAACAATTTTCCATGCAAATTGTGTCGTAGGTGAGCCAAAAAATACATATCGCGATATTAAATGGTACCAACAGTTATACGTGGCACTTTTAAAAATTAAGAGTAGGTAAGAGATAAAAATATTTTATTTTATTTTTTATTGTGAATTGTGTTATTTTATTTTTTTTAGTTTAATATAAATTATTAGATAAATAACATGAGTTTAATTTTGATGTACTAATAGTATAAAATGTTTTACATAGTCGTGCAATTATATCCGTTTTTTTGGATGGTCATACACGCGATTAATGTGAAAAATAGTTATTTTTACTAATTTGACGTTATGTAATTAGATGTGCTTGTAAAATTACTTTGCATTGACATTGCATCAAAATTAAATTTTAAATAATATTTAAATTTTATTTGATACAAACAAAAATATAGTACATAGATGTACAATGATCAATATTAAAAACAAAAAAATGTGTACCCACATTTTCTTATAAAAATTAAGACATTATTAATTTATTGCATATTATGATTTTTTTCTTAATTAAACCAATTATTTTGTGATTTTTTTTTTGTTATGTACTATTGTTTATTATTCAAACGAATAAAAAGATACAAATTGAGTTTGATTTAAAATTTAATATGTTGAAGAAATTTTTTTGTTAAAAATACTTTAGATATGGATAAAATATTAAATATTTCTTATGCATTGTACGGTACATACACTGAGATAAGCCCCACTTTGGTCCCTGAGATTGACGAATTGCATTGATTTAGTCTTCGAGATCCCAATTGCACTAAATTAGTCCCCCAGATTCGAAAAAGTGCACCACGTTAGTCCTTCTCCCAATTTCCGTCACCGGAGCACTAACGCCGTCAGTGACGTGGCCATTTGTTGCCACGCTGGACTCAGCAACGGTTAGATGACATGGCACTCAAATTTGATTAGCTCTAATGTAGTCCTTGTCCCCTTTTATAACCAAGTTTCTGCCCTAACTTCTTCCTCTTCTTCTTCTACCCACTTTTCCTAGTTCTTCGTCTTCTTCCTCGCTGTGCAGCTTTCTGGGTTTAAGATCAAGAGTGCAAGTGGGAGCCACACTTCCATACGGTCAAACAGAAGGATCTCTAGAGGAACCAATAGAGCATCGAGTGTTCCAGAGTGGTGTGAGTGTGGATGCCGCCCTATTCTCCGGTGGTCCACAACAGAGGCTAACCCTAACAAGCCATTCTTTGGGTGTCCTAATTACAATGTCAGTGAAAAAATGTGGTGTGGTTTGTTTGTCTGGGCTGACATTAGAGAAGAAGACATCGGTGGAAGGGTGACTACTACCAAAAATGTTGATGAACTGAGGGTGAATTTGGCTTGGAGAATTGGAAAGTTAGAAGCTGAAGTTAGGACCCATAAGTTGTACATGTTATTGTTGGCTCTGTTTACAATGTTTGTTGTTGTTTTCATGTTGGTATTTAAGGTTTGAGGATGATTATGTTTTAATGTGATTAGGGTTATTGTAAAGTAGACGAAAGAAAAATTGTCACTGTGAATTGTTTGAAGTTGGTAGTCTTGCTATAAATATAAACCATGAACTCTGTTTTTGTCATCTAACAAAATGATGAAAAAAATATTGTAAAGAAGAACCTGTTAGTAGCATAATTAAAGGTAAAATAATTTGTCATTATAATAATAAGATGTTAACATAACAATGAGTTTCCAGCATGAGTATTAACAAGCAAAATAGCTGCCATATCAGTGACACATCCCCAACCTAATTAAAAGCTAGTTCTTGATCCAAAATACACCAATAACAAAGACAGATAGTGTCATCAACCTTACAATATTTTCAAATATAACAATTGGTCTACTGTCATACACTGAAGTCAAAAAACAAGAGTATGATTCACAAAAAGATTCCTAATTCAACTACATCTTCATTTCTTCTTTCTTGGGGGCTTGAAGCCGGGTGTTGGGACAAACTTCAAGAAGTTGGCCAGTCTGAAAGATGTGGCTGAGCTTGCTCCTTGCAGTGGATCCATGGTGACCAGTCCTGATGGTGGTGAGGACTTCCTCCTGGTCTGCAACTTGGATGGCCTTTGAGGTGGTGCCTATTCCAATAAAATAACATCCAACATGAGACTGATTGTACACAATAATTTAAAATGTAGTATGATAGAGTAAATGATATACCTCTTGAGACTCTTGGGCATCTGAGAAGTTGGGTTGAGAAATGTCGATCTCAACTTCTTGCATATCAACGGACTGGGGTGCAGAATCTGGAGGAGGTTGACTTGGCAGTGTGACAGTATTTGGATCAACAGTTGATCCTGATGCTGCATTTTCTTGGGGATTGGATTTAGCCTTAGCAGCAGCAGCAGCTGACCCTCTTCTGCATCCTTTCTTCTCTTCTTTGTGAGTGGTCCAGTCTTTTTCTTGGCCTTTGGTGCTTGTGGTCTGTTGGACTCAGATTTCTCCCAAAGATGTTGTCCAGGTAAGGGATTTATGTAATGGGCATACGTGTTTCTGTAGGCGTCCATGGTGAGCCATTTATGACAGAAATCTTCAGGTTTTCTATTCACCCTTGCAAGAGCCGCACAAGCATGCACACAAGGCATTCCTGAGGAAAACAACAAACAAAGATATCATTAAAGTATTCAAATATTCTGAAGAAAACAGATGTGAATCCAAAGCTAATTACCTGTTAACATCCAGAACTGACATGTGCATAGCCGCTTGCCCAAGTCCACCACCATGTTTGTTGGATACCCATGCACTTCAAACTTCTCGTACTCATCATCTCCAGTCCAGATTGGCAACCAATTTTTAGAATCTTTTCTAATCTTGTCCAGTCTACTTTGAACCACTGGTGGAAGTTTCCCTACATGATTGGCCAGCTTAACTTTGTTTTTAGCTATCGTTCTCATCACGAACATCCTGACCTCCTCAAGTAGAGTGATTATTGGCTTGGCCCTTACTTCTTTAATTCTTGCATTGAAGACCTCGCATGCATTATTGCATATGTTATCAAGCTTTGGGCTATGACTGAATGCTGACTTCGTCCATGACTCCCTAGGCCACTTGTTCAGGTAATTCCATGCATCTTCATTAATTTTCTTAATCTTCTTCATGTTATCTGAGAAGTCTTGATATGTGGTTGATCTTGCGCATTCCCGGAGTAAGCCTCTTAACTCTAGATCTTTCCACTGCTTGTTAAAGTTTCTCCATAGGTGCCACACGCAGAACCTATGATGGACATGTGGCATGACCTCTTGGACAGCAGTGATAAGGCCCTGCATGCGAAGACAACACCTTATTTCACTTTTATCGTGATACATTATAGTCCCTCAAATTCATTTAATGAACCCATAATAGCCCCTAAGAATTCTTTAATGAATACATAATAGTCCCCCACATTTGCGTCGTGCCCTGTTTTGGTCCCTATATTACACTACTCACACCTAATACTGACAATCCCATACCAGAATTTCTTAGCAGCAGGCAAGTCCTATTCACACCGATCAACAATTTCATTAACTTGTTACCATTCAGAATCCATTTAGATTATTTGCAAACAATAAATTAACAAGAAATCAACAAGTTTATTTACAGTATTCTCAATCCAGAATCTATTGAGATTATTACTAACACCTTCTCAGACAAGTTCATGTATACTATTTATAATCCAGAATTCAACAAGTTCATGTACACTATTTATAATCCAAAATCCATTCAGATTATTACCAACAAGTAATCATACAAGAAATCAACAAGTTCATAGACACTATTTATCATCCAGAATCCATTCAGATTATTACCAACAAGTAATCATACAAGAAAATGACAAGTTCATGTACACTATTTATCATCCAGAATCCATTCAAATTATTACCAACAGGAAATCATACAAGAGAAAATGACAAGTTCATGTACACTACTTAACATGGAAGGAAATAAAGATTATTACCTTTTGCATGTCACTCATAAAGCACCATTTGTTTTCTTTATAGTCTCCGAGGTCCTCGTGGAGCAGCTCCAGAAACCACTTCCAATTCTCCGTATTCTCGACATCTACAATTGCCCAGGCTATAACATATATGTGATGATTTGCGTCATGACCTACTGCGGATAAAATCTGGCCACCAATCTGTGTTTTGAGGAATGCCCCGTCTAATCCAATCAGTCGCCTACAACCCGCCTTAAATCCATTCTTGCACCCACTAAGACAAACATACATCTTCTGAAATACCACTGTACCATCTGGTTATGGAATGGTGCCAATTCTTATTGTTGATCCCGGATTACACTTTAGAAGTGTTTCACTATAGTCCCTCACCATTGCATATTGGGCCTTCTCATCTCCGTACACAATAGCTCTAGCATCTGCCAATGCTCTAGAAATTGAATTTCTATTCAACACCAGGTCACACTTAGACTTAAAATACACAGCTGCCTCACATTGTCTAAAGTTTGGATACTTCCTAACTTTTTTCACTAACTTGTTAGTCAACCAATTTCTATTTGCAGCTCTGTCAGTGGCTTCTCTAGGACATGTGTGATCGTCGTTGAATGTTTTAATCTGCCAGCATATTTCCTCATGGTCCCTTGAGGCATAAACTACCTATTTGCATTCCTCAACCTTGCACACAGCCCTACATCTGACAGCATCATTCTTAATAAACTAAATTCGTCTGCCTTCTTGAATTGTAAACTCCCTCACTGCCTCTCTGAATTCATACTTTGTATTAAACTTCATTCCTACTTCAAGTTTCAAATCACCAAACTAAATACCATCTCTAAATACTGGAAAAACATCATCAGCCTCTTCTTCTGAAAATTCTTCTTCTGAAGGGGGAGGAGTCTTCAGCTCCTCAGAGTGCCAGGAGTTGGCTCCATCAGACTCTGCACCTGGGTCCAAAGCGTTGTCAAGCTCCTCATCTCCTGTGACAGGGACTTGTAAGAAATTTAGGTCCACCTCGCACTCCTCATTATCCACCACCAATGCATCTTCATCATTAATTAACTTCCTTTTAGACTTTGCAAAAGCCTCTGCAGGTGCATGGCTCAACTTAAAGTTTCTTGCCTTGTCTTTGTCAATTTTTCCATTTGTGTCATCACCACTTGAGCTATCATCTCTTCCAGGTTCATATGAACTATCATCTATGGTGTGTTCATCTTCAGAAGAAGACAACATTACAACTTATTTTTTCTTGGGACCTTGATGGACTTGCCTCACCCCTGAAGCAGATCTTGTGCAATAGGCTTTGGTTTTGTGACTGGGCTTTGAGCTTCTCTTGGGCTTGGACATACTTTTGGACCCAGACTTAGGCTTCGAAGAAGATATACTACTGGATTTTGGATTTGAGATGGTCTTTTTCTTGGACTTAGTCTTTGGGCAAGTTGGAGGAGTCTTCATGTTAGGCTTTGCAGTAGCATTTTGGTTAGCATTATTATTGGTTCTGGATTCCTTGATGTGGGGTGTTGGGTTATTAGAACCATGATTTGTTGGTTCTATGTTGTTGGGTGGTGAAGTGTTATCAGCCAGGGCAATGGACTTATTGCCTTTGTTGGGATTAGAATTGGATGTGGTTCTGGGTTCATTGTTGTCAGACAGAGGGCAAGTAGCTTCTTCATGGATCTTGCTTGCTAGGGGTTCATTGCCAGACATTGTTACATCTTTCTCATTAGGCTTGGCAGGGCTATCTTTTTTGGGTTCATCATGCTCATCTTCAACATACAGAACAATCTCCTTCCCCTCTATTAATTCTGGTGATGACACTGCATGCTCAAAGTAAATATCAATCAGTCCATCATTTTCTTGAGCCATGAAACACATCTCTCTTAATTCATCATTAGAATTCAGAGCTCTTAAACCACTGTCTAGACTCCTCCTAGGCACATGCTACCAACATTCTTCTATCTTATCATATCCTAGTCCTTTATAATAATTCTTCACCCAGAATACATCCAAAGTATCTTGATCAATGTCACCAACACAAGCCTTCTTATCAGGGGAATAAATTGTTATCCCATTCTCATCTTTTTGAAACATTCCCCCATGGTGGAACATAATATCTAACACAGCATCCATCTGCATGGTTCAAAAGAATTTATTTTAATCAACAGTAACACACACTGATAACTTTTAGACACTTTTCATCAATAACAGTCATAAAAGCCATAGAAAATATCATAAAAAAAACATGATCACTCATGCGAAGGTGCTAATGCTTCCACCATTGAAACAGAGCATAAAAAGAAACCCCCAGACACAGTTTCACAAAACATCAAAACAAAACCCTAACATAAAATTAGCTTTAAAACTTGTGAACCGACAATATACAAAACACTTAATCATGATCAACAATCATCACAGCATTCCATTAAATTTGAAAAAAAAAATCTTATCCTCACTAACCTCAGTGATGACACAGAAGAACTCTGTAGTGGCAAACGAACTCTTCCGATAGTTGCACAATGAATGCTGTGTTCCAATGTTCTCGACAAATCCTTTTGCAGCCACCAGTTGCTATTTTGGGTCACTCATGGAAGAGAAGCTTTTTTTTCTCTGCGTCACTCATGGAGAAGCAGAAGACGAAGAGTAGAAAAAAAAAGGAGTGCCTAACATTTTATTTCCCTTTACATATAAACGACGTCGTTCAAAGGGATGATTAGCGCCAAATTAGAAACGACGTCGTTTCATTGGGTCCAGCGTGGCAACAAATGGCCACGTCACTGACGGCGTTAGTGCTCCGGTGATGAAAATTGGGAGAAGGACTAACGTGGTGCACGTTTTCGAATCTGGGGGACTAATTTAGTGCAATTGAGATCTCGAGGACTAAATCAGTGCAACTCGTCAATCTCAGGGGCCAAAGTGGGGCTTAACTCTACATACACTAGTATATAACTAATATATCTACTTAATACATAAAAATATCTATTTTTTGTATTTATGTCTGAAATATTTTTTTAAAATAAATTATTTATGAATATATTTAACTTATATAAAACAAACCTTTTGTTATATATTAATATATACCAAATAATTTACAAAATAAAAAAAATTACAAAGTAGTTAGATTTAATAAAGAAAAGGTGTAGTACACAGTAAACAAATAATTCAATGTATATAAAAAAACATGAACTAAACTATTTTAAAATGGATTTTATATATATTCACTAAATGTTGTCAAATTAATAATAATAATAATAATAATAATAATAATAATAATAATAATAATAATAATAATAATAAATATTGATTTGAGTTGTAAAAAATAATATATTGTTAAAAAATAGTAACAAATAATTCTTTAGCTATTTAGATAAGTTTAATAGATAAAAAAATATACTATATCCAAAAATTGTATAAATATTTTGGAAATTATTTTGACTGTACATTTAATATCCTAGTTTTGTCACAAAAAATTATCATGTTAGATTTATCTTTTAAAAAGACTTGCTACACATATAAGTCTTTTTAGTATACAAGTCTATACAAGTTAGTCCAAGTCTAACAAAAACAACCCTCAATTTAGAGAACGTGTAAACACGCGCCTCCTCAACTTTGAATAGCGCGAAATGAGAAACGGTTCTTCTTCAACATTTGTATTCCACATTCTTCCTCCTCCTCTATCTCCTTCTTCTTCTTCTTCTTCTTCTCCTTCTTCTTTGTATTCCTCTTCCTTTTTCTTCGCATTCTTTCTTTTTCTTTTTCGCATGTTTCATCCTCATCGTGGTTCTTTTATTGTTGTTATTGTTGCTGCATTTTGTTTCTTCCTCCTCTTTCTATTGATTTTGCAACATTATGTATTTTTCTTCTTTGTTTGATTTTTTCTCCTAAGAAGAATTATAAGAAAACTAAATAAAAAGATGAGAAAGAAGAAGCAGTAGAAGATGAGGAGCACGAAGAGGAAGAATTTTAAATTATACAGAACTTATCAGAATAAAAATATATCCAAAATTCTTAAAATATACCCAAATATCTTCGTGTTACACCCAAATTTGCTGCAAATACAGAAAAATATTTTCTCTAATGCTGTATTTTTTTCTTTTTTTCCTTATTTCTTTTTTTCTTTTAGTTAAATGCATGTACTCTTCCAAGTAATTTTGCAGCATTATGTGTTTTCTCTTCTTCTTTGTTTGATTTTTTTGTTTTTATTCTTGTTAAGAGAGTAAAACAAGAACAAATTTGAGAAGGTAAAACAAAAAGAAAAAGATGAATAAGAAAAAGAAGAAGAAGAAGATGGTGATGATGATGAAAAAAAAGAAGTAACAGAAGATGAGATGGAGGAAGAGGAAGAGTTTTAAATTATGTAGAACTTATCAGAATAAAAATACACCCAAAATTCTTAAAAATACACCCAAATATCTTCGTGTTACACCCAAATTTGCTGCAAATACAGAAAAATATTTTCTCTAATGCTTCATTTTTTTTCTTCTTCTTTTTTTTCGTATTTCTATCTTTTAGTTAAATGAATGTAAGTTCATCCTCTTCCAAGTAATTTTGCAGCATTATGTGTTTCTTCTTCTTCTTTGTTTGATTTTTTTGTTTTTATTCTTGTTAAGAGAGTAAAACAAGAAGAAACTTGAGAAGGTAAAACAAAAAAGAAAAGATGAATAAGAAAAAAAGAAGAAGAAGATGGTGATGATGATGAAAAAAAGAAAAGAAGAAGCAGTAGAAGATGAGGAGGAGGAAGAGGAAGAATTTTGAATTATGCAGAACTTATCAGAATAAAAAAATTCATCCAAAATTCTTAAAATATATCCAAACATCTTCGTGTTACACCCAAATATCTTCGTGTTACACACAAATTTGGTGCAAATACAGAAAAATACTTCCTCTAATGCTACATTTTTTTTAAATTGAACCACACCTCAGCCACTTGATTAGATTCAAAACAATAATCAATTTCGTTCTGGTTCAATTGACAATATGAACCTAAATTATTTATTATCTTCAACAACGAGATAACTGATGATGGAGGAAAAAGAGAAAAAAAAGGAAGAGAAGAAATTTCAATGAAAAAAGAAGGAGGAAGAGGAGGAGGAGAAAGTGGTAGTGTTGATGACGACGATAACGAAGAAGAAGGCGTGCAGTAACAAGAACAAGAAGAATATGTAGTAACTGTGGGCCCCACTTAGTTGGGGACCCACCAACAAATCTCCCCTTCACCAACTCAAGTGGTGATAGGCTACTCCACCAAGCTCTCTTTCTCTTTGCAGAAATCAAACTTCACTGCAGGTAAACTTTTAGTCATCATATATGAACCATTATCATCAGTATGGATCTTCTCAAGTGCATATGACTTCATCTCAAGCGCTTGACGTATCCAATGATACCTCATCTCTATGTGCTTCGATTTGGAATGAAACGTCGGATTCTTGCTGAGATGGATAGCACTCTGACTGTCACAAAATAACATAAACTTCTCTTGATTGATGCCTAACTCTTGTAGGAATTTCTTCATCTACAAGAGTTCCTTAGAAGGTTCAACAATAGCAATGTATTCAGCCTCTGTAGTAGACAAAGCAACACATTTCTGAAGTCGAGATTGCCACGACACAGCTCCCCCTGCAAAAGTCATCATATAACCAGAAGTAGACTTTCTTGAATCAAGATTCCCAACCATATCCGCATCTGTGTAACTATCCAACACAGGTTGGCCACTCCCAAAGCATAAACAAACTCTGGAAGTACCATTAAGGTATCTGAGAATCCACTTTACTGCTTGCCAGTGTTCCTTGCCAGTATTAGAGAGAAACCGACTAACAACTCCAACGGCATGAGCAATATCCGACCTGATGCAAACCATAGCATACACCAAACTGCCAACTGCAGATGCATATGAAACCTTCTTCATTTCTGCTTTCTCTTTCTCACTTGTAGGACATTGCTGCAAACTCATATTGAAATGACTAGCAAGTGGAGTACTAACAGGTTTGGAATTACTCATGCTAAACCTCTCTAAAACCTTCTCAATATACTTCTGCTGTGACAACTACAGTTTCTCATTCTTCCTGTCACGAGTGATACTCATGCCAAGGATTTTCTTTGCAGGACCCAAATCCTTCATAGCAAAGGATTTGTTCAAGTCTTTCTTAAAACTTTCAATCTTCTTAGTGTCATGACCAACAATCAACATGTCATCAACATAAAGCAAGAGAATTATAAAATCACCATCAGAGAATTTCTTAACATACATATAATGATCAGAAGAAGTCTTACTGTACCCATGACCTTCCATGAAGGAATCAAAATTTGTGTACCATTGCCTTGGCGCTTACTTCAGCCCATATAAGCTCTTCTTCAACTTGCATACAAGGTGCTCCTTTCCTTTAACCTTGAAAACCTCTGGTTGCTCCATATAGATTTCTTTATCTGTGTCACCGTGAAAGAATGCAGCCTTCACATCAAGCTACTCAACCTCTTTCATGTGTTAATAATAGCAACTCATGCCAAGGATATCTCATTAACATACCCGAGTGAAGTTTATTTGTATCAAATTATTATTATTATTATTGTTGTTGTTGTTGTTGTTGTTGTTGTTGTTGTTGTTGTTGTTGTGTGAAAAATAGAAATCAATTATTGATTTCTCAAAAATAAATATGCTTGTATCCAATTATTATTATTATTATTATTATTATTATTATTATTATTATTATGGAATGAAAAATAGAGATCAATTATTGATTCTCTAAATAAATATGCTTGTTGTACTCAATTATTATTATTATTATTATTATTATTATTATTATTATTATTATTATTATTATTATTATTATTATTATTTGGTGTGAAAAATAGGGATCAATTATTATTATAATGGAATTGAATTAAATTTGGATCTATTTTAAGGTAACATCAATAAAGATTGTGAAATTACCTAATTTGACCGTTTACTTATCTTTCAAAAAATGAGTCTGGGTCTAAATGGTCCATGAGCTAGTTCTTTTTTGGACAATGCTTTGTGAAAGACTAGAAGCTAACTTCAATGAACAACCAAAATATTAGATGGTTTTTATAAAAAAAATATAAAAATAATTTGTAAAATATTTTTTTATCCTTTTCTATGTCATCTCTTTCATGATTCCATCCACCTACCAACTACTTTAAAAAGGACATATTAGTAAAATTATTAAAATGTGAATTATAATTAAGATAAAATTAGTATCACAAAATGACTTCTAATATGACTAAATTCTTTTTTATTTTGCATTATTTAATATTTGCTCTACAAAATTTCTTAAAAAATTTCTAAATTTTTTTTCCTTCAAATGATAAATATAAGAGTAAAAGAAAAACAAATACTCTAACAAGGAAAATAAGCTCTCCTTATTTATTTATTTTTCCTAAGAAACATCAAAGCACCCTTTTGTTATATAACAAACAAAGAATCAACACTGAAACAGGTAATTGATTTGGTTCTGAAAAACAATGGGAGCAATGAGACCTCGAAATGTGAAAACATTATACCTAACAGGCAGTAATATCACATAGAACATGATGGGTGCAGTGGAGATACATCACTTTTTTTTCATCCTTGGTGTAGATTCAATGTAAGTTTCTGGTTTTAGTCTCTTTTCCTTTAAATCATTGCAGTTGTAAGTGATGAAGATTTCTTGGGTATGTGGTTACTTATGAATTAGGAGCATTAAATTTTAGGATTAAATATTGAGAATTTTACTTATAAATAAGTCAACTTCACTCAAGTCAAATTAGTTAAAGTTTATAAATGCTAAATATTGCTGAATTAGTTTTTAAAAATGGTATAAAGTTTTTACTTTTTCCTTCTCAATAAAATTTAATAGTTATATACAATTAAAAAGATTTTAAGTTTAACATATGTAGTGAGGAATATATATAGTTTATTGGTTTAATTATAAATATATATTTTCATATAGTTATCAATAAAATATTATCGCACTATTAACACAATTTGATTTTTGTAATTATTATCAACTTTAAAAGCCATATATTGTTATCATCATAATGATAACATACAAACTTTACACTTCTATCATGGTCAAACTCTAAAATACATATAAAATCAATGAAATCAATGATGAATTAGAAATCATTTTGAATGATTTTTCAAATATTCGAATGGACCTAATGCATCAAACATAATCTTATATTACCGAGTATCGTTTAATTTGCTCCAATTTTCTCCATATTCTGGAAAGTTAGCAACTTATGCTACTTTTAATAATAATTTATTGTCCGTTCAGTTTACCAACATGCTACTTTTTGTGCGAAATTTTTTTTTTTAGTGTAATAAATAGGGAATAAATTATAGTATTAACTATTAAGTATAGACTTGTTTTATTAATTATCATTCAATAGTTATAAATCTATATAAAATTATAAATTTGAAGGTGTTATAAAAGCAGCCTTTTGTTAATATAACAAACAAAGAATCAACACCTGAAACAGAAAATTGAGTTGGTTCTTTAAGCAGCCTTAGAACCTTTCAAGGCAGCAGCTTGAGAGAAAAACAATGGGAGCAATGAGTACAAGCATAATGATTTATACAACATATCGAATTAGACACAATGAGCAATGAACACACTTAATAAAAAGACAAGCACTTACAGCCTTTTAAACAGTTTCATTGGTCATTCTTGGGGATGAATTTCTTGAAGCCTGAGCTTCAGTTTGGAAATAGACATATTAAGTGGCTATATTAGAAGCAAAGGCCTCCCAAAATTTCGTATAGAATGTGCATCAATGACTACCTTTGCTGACAATGCCGGATTTTACAAATATGTGCAAGTTAGAGATATACCACGCATATAATCTCACATAAAAACAATAGTCACCATACAAACGTTAAACTTTATACTTGGGATGAAGCGAGAGGAGGTCTTCTCAACACCTTTTGCAGGTTTGGAGAGCAATCAGTATGAAACTGGGCTAATGAGGACCGGGACAATTTCAACTCCAAGTTGAGCAAAACAAAATAGATACTCAATCACAATGTTAATAATAAAAGAATTGTGTTTTGAACATAATAACCAAACTCCTCTCACTAATCTTGTACAGCTGACTTTACAACAATCTTATTAATTTTTTCTCTAAACTCTGACCATTCAGCTTTGATTTTTTCCTAGTTTTCCTTTGCCAAGTCATGTTGCAAACATGGTACTTTCTCCTTCACATCCATTTGAGCTTTGAGTGCTTTTCCTTCCACATAAACACCTCTCTTTCTCTTTCGAGTCGTGTTCAGTTCTTTTCGAGAAGCCATGATGTTAGCATTAGTAGTTCTGATTTGCTTTTCTAGCTCCTTTTTCATTTCCTCTAAACGTGCCAACTTTTGCCGCAGCTCTTTTTCTGACGCCACCATATCATTGAACTGATTCTTATTATTTTCAAGGTCAGATTTTAAGTTATCAGCTCTCGACAGTTCTGAAGCAGTGGACTCAATTTTCATATTTGCTTCAATGTAGCTACTACTACAATGTGCAAACACAGTTGCAGTTTCAGATATCAATGCTCTCATTGCTCCTGATAAACCATCATTAGCAGACAAACTGGAGAGATAATCTAAGCTGGTTTTCATGATGCAACAATGTTGAGCATCCAAGAACACTGAAGCATCATTATTATTGATGGTGAAGTCTCGTACTATTATCAGTGCTTCCTTGGTCTCTTCATTTGGAGAAAATGAAATAACATCTGTGCTAGGAGACAGAGACAAATCCTATAGTAGGGTAAGAATCACTTGAAATTGGCATAATCTTATAAATGCAAGATTACAAATTGACATGACCAGAAGCAAAAGTTTTTGTTATATAACCTCATGTCTTCAAAGGTGGTTCTTTTTTACGGGTCATTATTCATTGTTACAGCTTGTCCTGCATATCTACCTTCTTGAAGAGTAAAATTTAGATCTTCTAGCATCTTATAGATATTGGCCAACTGAACACGTGACGGATTTCCTGCTGCAAATGTATGAAATCCACCACCGATCTCAACCTGGCTCCACCCACATTCTTTAACCAGTCCTTTACCATCTATCAATTTTCTCATTGCATGCGCCTCCTTCCACTTGCCGAATGAGGTGTACAAATTAGCCATCAATACATAATTTCCAAAGCTTCCAGGACTAAGATCTAGTAACTTGACAGCAGTAATCTCCCCTAGCTCAACATTACCATGGATCCTACAAGCACTGAGCAAGGGAGCCCAAGCTTGCACTTGTGCTTCCAAGGGCATCCCCTGAATCGTATCTAATGCTAAGTCAAGCCGGCTAACTCGACCAAGAAGATCTACTAAGCAAGTGCAATGTTCTATCTTAGGAGTTATTCCAAAATCTTTTTGCATACTTATGAAGTACTTCAATCCATCTTCTACTAACCCTGCATGGCTACAAGCCAGCAAAACACTGGTGTAAACAATAGCATCTGGAATTATCCCTTCTGTAGTTGTCATTTTGCGAAATAGGTCAATCGCTTCTTTCCCCATCCCATGAATAGCATAGCTATTTATCATGGAAGACCAAACAGTTAAATCTTTATCTGCCACTTTTTCAAATACTTCTTGAGCTTTCTTGATGCTTCCACACTTGGAGTACAAGTGTATGAGAGATGTTTGGACTTGTAGATCGAATTCCAATCCATTTAGAGAAATATAATCTTCCATCTCTTGTGCTATGCTAATTGATCCTATATCAGCACAAGCTGATAACAGTAGCAACGATTGGTCCATCTGGTCTAAAATCTGTCCGTACAAGCCTTCTAAACAAATGCAATGCCTCCAATGGGTGATCCGAATGGGCATCTCCTGCAATCATTGATGTCCATGAGAAAATACTCTTTTTGATAATCAAATCAAATATCCTTCTAGCAGATGCAAGGTCACTGCATTTTGCATACTTAGTTATTAGCAAATTTTCAATGGACTCCTCTTTATCGCATCCATATTTAAGTACAAAAGCTTGAACTGATGAAGCTAATAAGAGATCTCCTACTTGTATACAACCAGATATAAGAATTAGAAATACAATAAAATCTATGCCAGTACTTTGATGCTGCATTTGATTGAATAAATTATATGCTTCCGCAACATGGCCAACTTTCACATAACCTCCCATAATAGTTGTCCAAGAAATTATTGATTTTTCATCCATCAAATCAAAAATCTTCCTCGCTTCCTCCATTTGGCTAAAGTGAACATACATTCCCATTAACGCATTGGCCAAAGTAACTTGAGAATACACAAGTCCAAGTTTGATCAAGCAATAATGTATCGACATCCCTTGCCACCAAAAGCTAAAGGAATCTAAATCTGAATCCGAACAACCTGACAAAATTAAAACAAATGTGGGCGAACTTGGCTCAAAGCCAAGAACCCACATATCTTTCAAGAGGCTGAATGCCGCATCCATAAAAAACCCACGAGAATAAGCCGAAATCATGGAGTTCCAGGACACGACGCTTCTGTGCGCCATTCCATCAAACACGTGGCGTGCACACTCAACATAAGTGCACTTAGCATACATGCCAACAAGTGCAGTTTGAACAAATAAGTCATCTTGGAAGCCAAGTCTCAGAATATGGCCATGAATCATAGTCCCATGAATCATGGAATCCAGGTTGGCACAGGCCTTTAGGAGCAAAGGGTAAGTAAAGGTGTTCCCATGCCCACCAGTGTGTGAAACCATTGAAGTGTATATGTTTAAGGTTTCAATATAGAAGCCGTTATTGGTAGAATCTCGAATCATCAAGTTCCATAGGTAAAGGGGCTTTTTGAAGCTGCTAAGTGATGCAGAACGCATTGCCATTTGAATAATGGACAATTATTCCATTTGTTTTCATTAAACTTTCGGATATCCAAAATTTATTATTTTCTAACACCAAGAGTCATATTTTTTAAAATATGAAACATAATTGACCATTTCAAAATATTAGAATGTAATACAAATTGACTTATCAAATCAATTTTAACTATCAACATGAATATTAAAATTAACTTTCATCTTAAAAAGTTTACATACTCTTTCTATACCCCATTTAAATACATCTTACATTTAAATTTGTATATTTACTAATTAATTAATTTCTTTGATGAAAGAAAAGAGACTTTTTTTATAAATCCATGTACCAAACATGCTTGTTTTGATATTAATATTGTGAATTATTTTGCGCGTAATAACATCAAAGGAAGCCAATTCACTGTTGTGATTTCCGATAAATATTAGATCACATTTGTGGCCCATTCTCATTGGACTAAATTTTGATGAAAAGGGTTCAAGTGTGAAAAGTTTTACCCAAGATTCTTTCACACCAATTTCACCCAAAATAGATATTTCAATGCAATTATTCTTAGCAAAAGAGGAAATCAGAGTAACAGATTTGTTGAGCACTACCAAACTTCTTATAGGTCTATCAACATTTTTTTGCAGCCAAACAATTGATGTGGTTTGAAACGTTTCAGTGCTGAGATTAAATGACACAAGTACTTGTTCTTCTTCGAGTCCATTAGTAGCATGCTCGCTACCCCACCAGTGGCATACTCCATTCAAGTACGCTATAGAAGCATTATATATATGTTCCTTCTTAGTCATTTCAAGATGAAGTTTCTTCCAACAATTACATTTTAGACTATAAATTTGCCAAATTGTTAGAACAGGCTCTTCTACAAAAGTTTGACCATGAATATAATATACACATTGAATCACTTTATAATCATCATTCACATTATCATAACCAAATCCATGAATACTTACTTGCCGATCAAAGCCGGGCTCATCATCAGTAATACCCAGAGGAATAATTTTATGCTGGTCGGTTTTGGGGTTCCAAAGTCCTATTTTTACATCAAGACCTTCTTCTTCATAGTGACATATGATACCATTAACACAGTCTAAAACTCTATAAAAACCATTTTCTTCAAACAGACTTGGCAAATCTAACGTAACTATGTTTTCGTACCTTTCTCCAGAAAGCAAATGCACATCATTTTCATAGACGTCTCCATCACTTCTTTCGTCATCAAAATATCTCCATAGAAGGAGAGACAATGAGTGAGTAGTTTTAGATTTTAAATTCTCGTAGTACATGCTCTTAAAATTAGAATTCTCAAATAAATTTAGCCAAGACTTATGCACGCAACTAAATCGCTTCAAAGACTTAACAGGTAATTTTGCTAGAATTTCCAATACAAAATCCTTAGGAATCTGATCGCTATGGGTTGCCATTTTCGCTGAAGATGAAGATAGAACAATAGAGGATAGAATTTTACGTTTGTAGTGTGCCTCGTAAGATGTAATAAAAAATAAATTAGATTCCAATATACAAGTTTAGAAAAATTTTAATGGTATTACATTTTTGTCGCTCTATTTGTTTCTTTCCTAATCAAGATCTTCAATATATAGCACTAAACATCAAACCAATCAAATTGATTGATTGGGAATATATATCACAAACCTAAATAGAATAAAAAGAAAGCTGATCTAAATTGTGAGCACTTGAATTGCATTTGCAATTACAAACATAAATGTATAATTATTACTCATTAAATTTAGTTTATTTTTAAATAATACTAGATTCTACTAGTTTAAAAAAAATAAACAACCTAAGTTGAAAATAATTACTTGTCATTAATATTTTTTTGTACAAAATAGAAAAGTAAATGAATTTTAAAATAGATCTAAAGTTATTGTTATTTGTGCTATGTTGTTGGGCAAATAAAATAAAAAAGAATTTTGGAGGTTAAATCAAAATGATGTAATTCGAAAAAACAGTAATATTAAGAAGATAATAAAAAATTAGACCTAAAAATAATTTCATATCATTAATATTTTGCTTGTACAAAATAGTAAAGTAAATAAATCTTAAAAGAGATCTCAATTTATCATTATTTGTGTTACGTTGCTTGGCAACCAAAATAAAAAAGAATTTTGGAGGTTAACTCAAAATGATATGATTCGAAAAAATAGTAATGTTAGAAAGATCATAAAAAATCAGTTTAAATTTGTTTTATTTAGCATTCATTAATAGTTTTACAATTTTGAATAATAAAAAAATATAAAAGTAAATATTTATCATTTTGCTCTACTACCAGAAGATTTCAGAGAGGAATCAAAACGAGAGAATACAAGATGAGAAAATGTCATATCCAACTCAAAACTTTAAGCTTCAAGTTAATATGTCTCTCATCTTATATACTCTTTACTTATTCATATTTTTTTTGATGTAGGACTAATTCCTTATACTTCTCACACTTGCAACCCTAACAATAATTTAATGATAAAATAATTAAAAAAATTAGATGTTGAAAGATATATCATTATCCAATTTTTAAAGATGCAGAGAAGTATTGAATCAAAGATGTAGAAAGTGGACGGACAAGGAAGGTGAAGAAAAGAGAAGACTATGCTATTTGAACTATAATTCTAACCGTATAGTCTTTCTTTCTCATTTAAAAATCTCGAGTTATTCGAATCTCATTCCTAACTTTGAAAAAAAAAAGGAGTCTCATTCCTAACTTTAAAAAAAAAAAAAGGAGGCAAAGAAAAAATTTTAAAAAATAAACTTAATTATACAATAAGGACATACATTTAAAGAATAACTTAAGTGATTCTAAATATTAACTTTGGTTAAATTTAAAAAATTCAAATTAATAGTATAGTTAATTAGTGACTAAATAAAAAAATTGATATGTCATAGAAGATAAATTACGTATTAATTGATTAGAAATTATCTTTTTTTTTTAAATACTAGTGTATAGATCTGTGTTTTATACGAGTATGAAAAGAAATTCATAATACATAGATATATTTCATAGTATAACTTTTTGTCATATATAACTAATTAAATTGATGATATATGAATAAAATTAAATAGTTAACTACCATAATATAATTTATGAGCATGCATTACCCAAATTTTTTTACTATTCAATATTTAGAATTGTATTTGTCAAGTAATTTAAAATAATATTTAATTATTTTATATTTAATATATTGTAATTAAAAATAACATTTTAATATGAATTTTTATTATAATAAAATTTACAACATAATAATTAGTCTTAATGAATAAAAAAGATTTATATTTTTATGTATTTATATGTTTTATATTTAGTTTAAAAAAATAAAGTGTTGCATTTTTATTTTAAAGTGTTCTATATTAAAAAATATTTATTTATATTTTAATATTTTCTATATTTATTAAAATTCCTCAACATTCTTCTTTTATAGCTTCTTTTTTATTTTCATTTATATTATGAAATCCAATGAATCATAAGAGTAGCATATTTAATGCATATAGAGTTAGTTGAGCTTATTTTAAAAACATCTTTTATGTAAAATTATATGTTCGAATTAAAATCTAAAATAAAAGAAATTAGCATTAAATTCCTTCTTGAACATGTAATAACAAGCTAAGCACTCATCTAAAATTTTTACTGAAAAATAAGGGATACCCTTATTATACTTTTATTTCTAAAAATAGCACATACAAAAAAAAAAAGAACTATAAAGATTTGTAAGTTACAAATACAACAAACAAATTAAATAAAAGCAGGTGCTAGCTAGCTGTTCAATAACTAAGTCATTTTGGAAGCCAAATCTCAGAATATGGCCATGAATCATAGTCCCATGAATATTGAATAATGGAACCAAGGTTGGCACAGGCCTTTAGGAACAAAGGGTGAGTGAAGGTGTTCCCATGGCCACCAGTGTGTGAAATCATGAGTTTTATAGGTAAAGGAGCTTTTTAAAACTACTAAGTGATGCAGAACGCACTGCCATTTGAATAATGGAACATTATCTGATTTGTTTTCATTAATATTTCAGATATCCAAAATTGATTCGTGTGATATAATTTATTATTTTCTAACACTAAGAGTCAGTAATTTTTAAAATATGAAACATAATTGACCATTTTAAAATATTAGAATATAAATAATAATAATTTATTTTAATATAAATGAATAATTTTAAAAATATATTTAAAATAATATTTATAATCTTCTTTTAAAATTTAGTTTATAAAACTTTATTTTAAACTTTTATCAATTACTTTCTACATTACGATCCTTTTATTATTCTATTTTTAACTTCAATATTTAGAATTCTCACTTATTTTCATATTTATAAAAATAACTCTGTGTTTTTATAAAATATCCATTTTATCCTTATACTTTATTTATTACCCAAAATACCTCAAAACTTATACAATTATAAATTATACCTCGATTTTTATATACAAATACAATATTATCCTTAAAAAATAAATTGTAATTACTAATCTTTCTTTTATACCAAAACCGAAACCCTTAGCTTTTTTCTTTCAAAATATTACTTATGCTTTAATCTGTTCTCAAATTTTTCGATTACCGAGTTTTCACAGTTTTTAGTTTAATCTTTCAACCACCAATTTCATCAATTTTTTTAAAATACCATACCACAACAGTCCCAAAACTATTAAAATAACTACAGCTGAGCTGTTCCTCATAACCAATCAATAAATCACAACCAACAACAATAATTTAACATAAACTCATTCAAACTCAAACAATAATCAATCAAAACCAACATTCACTTATCAAATTCACATTTAATTATTATAAAATTACTAAACCCTACCTCCGTAAAAAAATCATAACAACAGAAACTCCGCAGAAGTTTTTCGACCAAGTTATTAAAGAAGAAAATGTCAGAAATTATCTATATCTCCTGAAATTTCATTTAGCTGAACTTAAGAAGAAGGAAGGCTACGCCATTATCAATTTTTATCGGACAAAAATAATGCTAACATATAAAAAAAAGAATAATACGAACATTTTTATTAAATTAAATTTTTTATTAAAGTTATAAATCTCAAAAAATTAAAGCTTTCTCAAAAAATCAAAGCCGAAAACTCGAAAATTTTTACGATTTCTCTCTCTTTCTCCCACGGTCTCTCTTTCTTTATTTTCTTTCTACTCTACTTAGTGAGTTTCAAAAACTAAAGTATGTATATGAATGTATCTATATATATATATATATATATATAGGTGCGTTCTGTGGTACCTATTATTTTATTATGTCTATGGTGACTACAAAGAAGTTTACCAATTAATTGTGGACATCTGGTAACTAGCTTCTTTTTTTTAAACGTATCACTAAAAGTGTTGCTTAAAGAAAAAGTGTTACCCTTAATCGTTAATTTGGCTCTGATACCAAATTTTTAACTTTGAATAAAAATAATTTGTAAATTCTATAGTATTGACCATTTCTACTATTTTGATGTATATTTATAACCTTTTAATCTTGTTTTAGTTTATAATATTCTTTTTTGCATGGATTACTGTATATAAAATCTTTTATCTGTTTGTCTTTTTCTTTAATATAATTTCTCAAATCCTCAATAACTTCTTTTATTTCTACACTTTCTCTTGTTTCTAAATATCTGTTTAATTTTTCAATTTCATTCTCCATTTTTTTTTCAGCAGCTTTAATTCTTTTAAGTCATAATATGGTTTTCCAGGCATTTATAAATTTTTTAAGTTTAATTCCAACTTGTTTATATTTATTCTTATTTCTATCCTTTTTATTATAAGATCATCAATTTCAATCTGAAGATTATTTAATTCCCTTTTATACTCCTTTATTTTACTTTTTAATTTTCTCGTCCTATTTCTTTTTATTTTATTTTCTGGTTTTTCAATCTTTTTATGCTTCATTATTTAAAATTTCCGCAAACTCTATCATCGGTTCATCACTATTTTCTAGAGATTCTATTAATTTTTCTAGCTCTTCAACTTCTCTTTTCAACTTGTCATAGATTATTTTTAGGGTTTCAAATGCTCTTTGATTTATTTCAGAAAACTGTAAATAATTCAAACGATTTTCTCTTTCAAAGAGCTCTTGTTTCTTGTCTTGATAAGTTACATATATTTCTTCTTTATTTATTGTCATAGTTTAGTGTTTAGGGTCTCATTTAATTTTTCGACCTTTTTTGTTAGTTCTTTTATTTCAGAACTTTCTTCTTTAATTTTTAACTTAGATAAACTTAAAGGGCTATTAATTTTAGATTCTCTTATTTGAAAATTCGATGAAACTAATTTTCCTGATGGTTCTTTTAGTAATAGAACTGGGTTTTCAATAGCTTTATATTTTGGTATTTCTGTTTTTACAATTTTCTGAAATAATTCATCAACATAAATCCTTTCTCTGTTTTTAAATATTATACTATGATGGCTATTTGTTAAAGCGTAATTTATTGCATATGTAATTGAAAATGGTTCATCATCTTGTTCCATTAGATTCTTTCTGTGAAATTTATAAGCTAAACTTATAGATCTTCCAAGATTTTTAGTTGATAAAGGTATAGCGTATCCAAGATGGGCATTAAATTTAACATTTACGTTTGTCAAGTTTCCATGAACAATTCCAATTATTTGATCTATTGGGTCATCAGTAATTTTTTTGTCACAGATTGCTAAACTTATTGGTGAATTAATTCCTTTCATATATGTAGATTTGATTAAGACTTGTATAGTACTAATATGAATCCATCTAATTTTACATCTTTTTTGTTGATCCTTAATTTTCTTAATCTGTTTACTCAATTCTTCATCATTTATCAAAGCTATTTCGAGTTCCCCATTTTCAGATTTTATCTTTATAGGGGCTTCAAGTTAAATTTTTCCATAGTATATTATATTTTTTCTATTAAAAACTTCTTTTAAAAGATTTTGTTTATTAAAATTTTCATTTGATTTGAGGTTTAATTCTATTTTTAGAACAGCCTATTTTTCATTATCTAATAAAGCAGATAATCTATAATAATCAGATTCTTCCGTTAATTCTAAGCTTTCTAAATAATTCATAACTAAGAGATTAGGATAAAGGCGTACCTTTCTGGAGAAAAACTTCCTTTATTTAGTATATTTTACATAAGATGTTTTTATCTCCAAAGGGGAGATTATAGATATTAACTCCAGAGGGGAGTTTAAAACTATTTTTTCCTAAGGGAATTCTTTTTTCAGACTACAGAATCGCCTCGGCAGCTTCCTCCTTACTCTCCTAGCATATGAGTACTCTTAGCCTCCTGCTTTCTGTTTTCTGATGCCTTCTACAATTGCCTAAGCAACCTATTTATAATGGTTGGGTCTGATGGACAATTCCCATCCTTACCCTTCTTATGACGTCATTGCTTACGTCATTGCTTATTATCTTGCACCAGCTACATTGTTGGTGCTTTATGACCTAAGCGCTTACGTCACTATGCAATAATGTTGAGAGATGCTTCAGATGTGCTGTCCTCCTCTTTCATCATGTGACCTTCAGATGCGTTGTCTTCTTCCTTTATCATGTGTGTTGATTCCGTTTCATTATTGCTTTCTTCAGATAACTCTGAGACACATAGCTGGCACTTGTGGTATTCTCTGTCTTTTATCAAATAGCAGATATTCTTCTTTATCCCTTCGGGGAGCTTTTCTAAGAGTCCAGATAAGTTGTAGAATGCTGATTCAAATTCCACTAAGAGTCTCATCTCTCTTTCTTCAATTTCATTCCTTTTACTGGACACAAGCAAAGTATTTCTGCTTTTATAATTGATTCTTGTGTGAGATTCCCTTGTTATCTTTTGAGTTCTTTCGAAGACCCTTGCTAGTGTGCTGGTTAGTCTTCCTTCATGACTGTAGATTGTTAAATCTTGAACTTGATCAATTGGTTGAAAATTTCCTGGGAAGACGGACATGAAGATTACTTGATGTGCTGGAACCAAGCATTCTTCTTCTTCATTAAAAATAGGTTGACTATTCATAAATTTTAGGGATATATCCCTTGGATTTACGTTGTCAATCATATTTTTAAATCTCTTTACTGCATCAATGAATCCTGCAGCCTGCAGGAAACTCACTAATAATTTTTAAATCATTAAAAATTAAAATTGTATCAATTAATCCATACTGGAAAAACTGATAGGTGTCAGATGGGGAAGCATCTGGAAATATAACCAGCTTTGTTAGCTGTTCTTTGGCAATAGGATAATATCCCAAGATTGCCCTTTTTTCTTCAGTCCAATTCAGGACTATGTTAAGGGTTTCTCTGAGATTTGATCTACAGACCCTTTTCTTTTCCTTGATTTCAGCTCTTGTAGGAATGTTTCTTATTATTCCTGTTCTCTGGGTTTGAATTGGAGCTTTATCTGCTCTTTTTAGGGTTTGCTCTGGATGAAGAGCTTCATATTCCCTGAAAGATTCCTTTGCTTCTTCCAGTGTTAAAAACCCTCCTTTATGAATTATCCTTGATTGATGTGTAAATGGTGCTGCTTTTTCCCAGGCATCATATACTCCTTTCATGGGGCCATTATAAATTACATAATATTTTTTATCTTAGGTGGATTTTTTGATGATTTCAGCAATTATTTTATTTTCTGGAATTTTTTCTTCACCTGATTTGTCCACCACGCTTAGCTGGCTGAACTCTGATGGTTTTGGTTGTTGTGTTGATTTCATTGCTTCGATGGCCTTCTTGAGGGATTGGATCTGTGTCCTTATTTGCTGACAATGCTTGTATTTTTTGAGTTCTTGTTCGTATTTCTGAATGTCTTGATCTAATGCGTTGTAGACGAACTCCATTCTCTTGTTAATGTATCTGCAATAACATTTTTGTCACCCTTAATATATTTAATTTTATTGGATATTGTAACAAAAATAATTGCCATCTTACCAATCGTCCATGATTACAATCAACTTTTAAATTATATCGTATGAAACCTGTTAGGTAACTTGAATCTGTCCTTAATGTAAAATCTCTGGGTAGTAAATCAATTTTCCATTTCTTAAGAGATTTAATTGCTGCTAGAGTTTCCTTTTCATGAGTGGTATATCTCTGTTCTGTTGGAGTAAAAGTCCCTGAAATATACCTGCAAAGTAATTCCTTTGGGGAATATTTAGAATCTAATGATTCTTTTTCTTGTTCCAAGCTTTTTATAGCTTTCTTAGCTTTTAGACATCCTGACCAGGTTATGTCTGAAGCATCTGTTTCTACTATTAAGTAGTCATTTTCTTCTAGAATATAAAGTTCTGGAAGTTTTTCACAAAGTTCTTTAATTCTTTGAATTTGCATACTATCTTTTTCATCCCATTTCTATTCTTTTTTAGTACTTATTTTTGGAAATAAGCTTTTAGTGTATTCTGTTATATTCTTTAAAAATCCTTGATCAGAAATATAATTTATACACCCTAAAAATCTTTGTAATTGTTTTCTATCTTCTATTTTATTAGGAAATAAATTTACCTTTTCTAGAACATTTGGTTGAAGTTTTAGCTTACCTTGAGTAGATAGAATTAATCCAAGAAACTCTATTTCTTGTTTTGCTATTCTTGCTTTCTTTTTGCTAAGAACTAATCATTTTTCTTTACATCTTTCTAAAACTATTAATAATTTTTGAAGATGATCTTCTTTATCCTGTTTTGTAAAAATTAGTATATCATCAATGTACACTAAAACAAATTCATTTAATTCTTTTAGATTTTCTTCCATAAATCTTTGATAAATACCTGGGGCTTGTTTTAATCCGAATGGTAATACATTCCATTCATAGAGCAACACACTTGTTGATTCTTTTGTTGGGCAAGTAAAAGCAGTTAATTTCTTTGTTTCTTCGTCTAAACGAAGTTGCCAATATCCTGATTTTGCATCAAGAGATGAAAACCAAGTTGCTCCTTTGATTTTTTCTAAAATAGAATCTTTTCTTTGAAGTTTATGAGCATCACCAATAGTTGGTTCGTTCATCTTTTTATAGTTAGTAACCATTCTTCGTTTTCCCCTTTTAATTTCATTATTGTTTTCGACATAAAAGGTTGGAGCCGCATGAGGACTTTTACTTAATCTTATAATTCCTTTTTCCAAAAGATCTCTACATTCTAATGAGAACTCTTCTCTATCTCTTGCGGAATAAGAAATTCTATTTGGAACATTTATCTTTTTTGTAGGATCTTTTAATTTAATGCTTATTAATCTGTTATTTATATTTTTAACATCTAAAGGATTTTCAGCACAAATTTCATCCAAAAGTTCTTCTATCTTTATTTCAGGATTATTTTTTGGAATATTTATCTGAAAGTATAAATTTAAATAACATGTCTCTAAGATAGAAAATATTTTAAATTTTAGAATCTTGTCTATAGTAGTAGTTGGTATTTTTATACGTTTTGATTTTTGATTTATTGAAGAATCGTATGGAGCTTTTAAAACTATATATGTTAATTCTTGAATGAATGGATGATATAGCTTTAAAAAGTTATTTCCTATGATAAAATCCATTCCAGAATCTAACATATATATTGATGGAACAATGAACCTATAATTTTGAATAAAAATTTCAACCATCTCTACTTTTTGGTCAATTTTATGTATTGATTTGTCAACTATTCTAACTCTTAATGGTTTCTTTAATTTTTTCCAATCAAGTTTTATATTTGAACTAGCAAAGCATTGTGTTGCTCCAGAATCTATGAAAGCATTTATAAACTTTTCTGTTATTTTTATAGTAATAAATGTGGCATTATTACTCAGTCTCTGAGTCTGTTTCCGAGACATATTCAAAAATATAGTCTAAGTTATCATCAGATTCCTCTAATGGTTCCATGAAACAAGACTTAGCAATTTCTATTTGTTTAGTAAGATCCTTTTTATCCTTCTTTTTCGGGCATTCATTTGCATAGTGTCCTTCTTCTTGGCAATACCAACACTTACAATTTTCTTTTTTATTCGGGCAATAGTCATTTTTTGTTTTTTGTTTTTATCGTTATTTCTTTTTCTAAAATACCTCTTTTTTCTCCAATTTGGATAGTATTTTCTTTTTCTAAATTGATATTTTCTTTTTCTTTGAAAATTTTTATTAAGACCATATTTTTGGGGTATCTCTTCATTATCCTGACAACAAATTCTAATTATATTCGCAAATCTTTTTTGAGTTGCTTCTTGCATACAACGTTCTTTTATTTCCTCTCTTATTGCAGAGGTTGCTCCACCAAAATTATTTTCAATTGTCCCTCTATTTATTTCTCTTATAAATCTTCCCATTATAAATTCATTAGTAGGATATGGAAGTTTTGTTATATACATACTAAGATAATGATTTTTATCTTCTTCTTTTAATTTGTAATAATGTATTCTATATTTGCATATATAAGATTCCACGTTACATAGATCATATATCTGAATATTAGCTAAATAGTTTTTTGCTTCTTGATATTCTTTATTATAGACTTCTTGTTTATGATCTATAATATTTTTTCCAAAAAATTCTTTATATAGAATCATCATTATATATAATATCTTATCATAAGCTGTTGCTTTTGTTGCTAAATCTTCTATTATTTGATTTTCTATTGATGTCATATAATCTCTTATAGTTCCTTTAGTATGAAACCCTATGTAATTCCAAATATCTCTTCCAGACAATTCACTAAGCTTTGGATTAGTAAAAGCTTCTAATAAAAAGGAATTCAACCAATTTTCGAAAATTTCTTTTTCATTCTTTTTACAGTCTAAGTCAAGCATTCTTTCTCCTTCCATTTCCTGGATTTTAGGGACGTATTTTGATGGTATTTTTGTATATTTTGAATCTTTATTTATAAACCCTTTTTTAAAAGCATAATTATCAAAACCTGTTTCCCATTTAAATTGAGATTGATTATCCTTAGATGTTCCAGCTTTATTTTTAACTTGTATTGGAATTGCTGGTTCTTCGTCACTTGAATAATCTAAGATATGTTCTTCATTTTCTATATTTTCAGAATTTACTAATTCTTCTTCTATTTGAAATTCCTGTTCCATAATATTATTTTCTTGAGCCATTTTTAATTGTTTAAAAAGCATTGTAACTTCTTCTAATTTTTCTTCAATATTCATAATTTTAGTGATGGTTTTACTTTTAAATCTGTTATGTTAATTATGTTTTGAAATTTTTCTTCCTTGGGATTCTCTTTTTCCTTATTTCTTTAAAATTTTATGGATGTTAATATTTCTTCAAGCATATCTACTATAGAATTTAATTGTGGGTTAAAAGTATGATATAGATGTGGAGAATCATTTCCATGGTAACATTTTTTAGAAATTCCGTATGAAAAATAAGTTTTTTCAGGTTTTTGAAGTCCTTCAATAAAACTTATAGTAAAATAAAGATTTTGAGAAAAATCATTTTGTATTGATTTTAAGAATTCGGTGTCATTACAGTTAATATTAGTTAAAATCATTAATTTTTGATCTATTAATTTTGATAACTTAATTATTTCTTCTCTTAAATCTTCTAATTTACTTTTTTCCATTAGATGACACTTTTTTTTGTGAAGAGTTACGATTTTAAGTTAAAAGTGTAGGTTTAGCCACCACTAGTTACCATAGACATAGCCACCAGAGACTTAGCTATATATATATATATATATATATATATATATATATATATATATATATATATATATATAAAAGAAGCATTGCCGAATTTAAAACAAGTAGTTTATATATATATATGAGGAGGTGGCTATTATACAAGGTGAACCGTGGAAGCCTTCTGGAGTTATAAGGATAGATTTTATTAATAAAATATTATTAAGAATATAATTATTAAAGTTATATATATTAGATCACATATATTTATTTATTAAACTAAATATATGAGCTACTAATATATTTAATATTTGAAACGATTATTTTAATTTTTTAAATTATAAAATTAAATTTTTAATTTTTTAAATAATAATTAATTTATTAATTAATTAATTACTAATTATTCGAAGTTTATAATTTTTAGAGTTATATTTTATAACAAAACATAATTAATTAATTTATTAATATATTAAACATAACATATGTTAAAGTTAATTCTGTTCATTTTTTTATTTAGAATCTATACTGTTTTACATAAAAGATTATTTTATACAATTTGACAATATCTCTTATTTTATTCCTAAAGCATTGTAATTCTCTTTTGTTTTTTAAAATACGGTAATATTAGGATAAAAAAATAAGTCAGAATTTTCAATATTCATTAATTATCACACTAATTAATAAATATTAAATAAAATAAATTATGACTATTTTTATCTAATTTTTTTAAGAGAAAGTCTAAAGGCTAGCAATTTTATTGAATTTTGGCCAGCATGTAACAGCAGAAAAAGATGAGCCATTGGATGAAATTTCACACTAATCTCACACCATCAAATCATTATTGATGGCTAATTAATGACTAACAATCACAAAAATTACTAAACCCTAGCATTACTCTTTTTTTAATTATCAAACATTTTGTTTAAAATATCACAACTTCTTCATCATTTATTTTCTTTCTTTCAAATTGGATTTTTTTTCGCTATTTAGTTTCACATGCATAAGAAAATCAAAATTTCATTTCATATTTGATAAAAAAAATTCAATAAGCACATTAACAACGATGAAACAGAAGTGAATAATAATTTTAAGAGAATATAAGAACTATATATTATAATATAAAAAAGAATAAAATTAAACAGAAAAAATATCTTTACGATTGATGGAACCATATTCCAAAGATCATAATTGTTTCTATTTTCTTTTATGCATATTATAATTAAGCCTTTTCTTTAAATTGATCTAACAATGGTTAACATTTTTTCTGCTTATATCTGAAAAACTGACAACACAATCTTTAAAGTGAAATTTCACAATATACGGTTTGTGGCTCACAAATGCGTCTTATCTTTGGCCACTAAATTGTTCTCCAACAAGCAATAAATTTCAAGCAAGTCCAGTAAGCTAATTAATTAGATTTTATCCGTTTTTATTTATCTTATTATCTAATAAATTAATTATTAATAATTTTTGTAGTTTATTCTCATAAATAACGAATTTGGAACCTCAATTTACGATTGATTGGCCAAATCTAAATAATAAAACACGCAATAGACAATTTTGGGAAGATAAATGAAACAAATATAAAACTTGTAGCTTGCTAAGTTTAATCAATTTCAATATTTTAGATTGGTAATTATTCTTAAAAATAAATTGGATATCTGAAATGTATTCGAGAATGTTAAATTAGGTCCTAATGCAACTACAACTTATAATTATGTTGACAATATCAATACAATAAAGATTAAAATTAGTCGGATTGAATTCTAACTTGTGTGTATAAAACTTTGGAGTGATGTATTATTATTTGAGGTTCACTTGTTCTCAATATTAATAGAGTCAGAAATATCACATGTCTTAAAAATACAGACAGGGTCTACTTTATGCAAAAAAAATTCTATTAAAATATTATTGTGATATTTGCTTATATCCAGTTATTATTATTATTTTAGTGTGAAAAATAGGGATCAATTATTGATTCTAAAAAAATAAATATATATTAATAATAGCAAATAGTGAACCTTTAATTTGAATAAAATATTACATGTACATGCACAACGAAAGTGTTTGTTTAGGCCCGTTAAATTTTAATAAAAAAATCTTTTTTAATAATTTTTTTTATTTTTACATAATAAATAAATAAATAAATATTTTTATTTTATTGTATTTAAATATAATTGATAAATAAATTTTTTTTTGTATTAAATATCCAAACATAAAATTACTTTTATTTTTTTTAAAAATCTTAAAAAAAAGGATAATTCAAAAAAAATTTTCTTAAAAATTCATCCAAGCAAATTTAAAAAATGCTTATTAATATATTTGTATTATTATAACATATAAGAATAACATATAAATTTGTATATTTACAAATTAATTAATTCCTGTAGTGAAAGAGAGGAGGCTTTTCTTATAAATCTGTGTACCAAATAGATCTATTTTAATATTAATATTGTGAATTATTTTGCTACTAATAATATCAAAAGAAGCCAATTCATGGTTATCATTTTCCATAAAAAAATATTATATCACATTTGTTGTCCATTACCATTGGATGACAAAAATATGAAAAGGGTCCAACTATAAAAAGCTTCACCCAAGATTCTTTTACACCAACTTCACCTAAAATAAATATTTCAACATGACTATTCTCATCAAAAGAGGATATCAGAGCAATAAATTCGTTGAGCACTACCAAAGTTCTGGTAAGGCAATCATTATCATCACTTTGTTGTCAACCAACATGTGGTTCGAAACGTTTCAGTGCTGAGATTAAATGACACAAATACCTCTTTTCCATCCTTATCTACACCCCACCAGTGGCATACTCCATTTAAGTACGTTACATAACCTTCACCAAAACCTCCATTTTCAGTCATTTCAAGATCAAGTTTCTTCCAACAATTACTTTTTAGATTATAAATTTGCCAATTTGCTAGAGCAGGCTCATATTGGTAAAATTCATTATGACAATAACATATATGTTGAATCACTTTATAGTCATCATTCACATTATTATAACCAAATCCATGAATTTCTACCTCTGCATCAAAGTCGGGATCATTAGTAATAATACTTGGTGGAATAATTTTATGCTCGTCGATTTTGGGGTTCCAAAGTCCTATTTTTACATTAAGACCAGCTTTTTTATAGTGACATATGATACCATTAACACAGTCTATAACTCTATCAAAACCAATTTCTTCAAATAGACTTGGCAAAACTAACGTAACTATGTTTTCATACCTTTCTCCAAAAAGCAAATACACATCATTTTCATAGACGTGTCGATCACTTCTTTCGTCATGAAAATATCTCCATAGAAGGAGAGACGAGGAATAAGCAGTTTTAGATTTTAAATTCTCGTAGTACATGCTCTTGAAATCAGAATTCTCAAGTAAATTTAGCCAAGACTTATGCACGCAACTAAATCACTTCAAAGACTTAACAGATAATTTTGCTAGAATTTCCCATACAAGATCTTTAGGAATTTGATTACTATGGGTTGCCATTTGCATTGGAGATGAAGATGGAACAATAGAGAATAGAGTCTTACGCTTGTGGTGTGCCTCGCAAAATGTAATAAAAAAATAAATTAGATTTCAATATACAAGTTTAGAAAAATTTCAATGGTATTACATTTTTGTCGCTCTATTTGTTTCTCTCTTAATCAAGATCTCTAATATATAGGACTAAATATCAAACCAATCAAATTGATTGATTGGAAATATATATCACAAACCTAGATAGAATAAAAGAAAAGTCGATTTCAATGTGAGTACTTGAATTGCATTTGCAATTACAAACATAAATGTATAATTATTACTCATTACACTTAGTTTATTCCTAAAAATATTAAATTCTGCTAGTGTAACAAAAAATAAAAAACCTAAGTTGAAAAAACTACTTGTCATTAATGTTTTGTCCGTATAAAATAGTAAAGTAAATAAATCTTAAAAGAAATATCAATTTATCATTATTTATGCTACATTGTTGGGAAAATAAAATAAAAAAAGAATTTTTGAGGTTAAATTAAAATGATATGATTTGAAAAACAATAATATTAGGGAGATAATAAAAAATCAAAACTAAAAATAACTACTTGTCATTAATATTTTGCCCATACAAATTAGTAAAGTAAATGAATCTTAAAAGAGATTTCAATTTATCATTATTTGTGCAACAATGACTTAAAAGAGATTTTAATTTATCATTATTTGTGCTGCGTTGTTTGGCAAATAAAATAAAAAAGAATTTTGGAGGTTAAATCAAAATGATATGATTTGAAAAGACAATAATATTAAGAAAATAATAAAAAATCAGCTCAAACTTGCTTTATTTAGTATTGAATTAAAATGAGAAAATGCTACATCCAACTCAAAATTTTAAGACATCAAGTTAACAGGTCTTTCATCTTATATACTCTTCACTATTCGAGGCGAAATTAATTTTTTATACTCTTCATACTTGCGACCTTAACAATAGTTTAACGATAAAATAATTAAAAAAAATTAGATGTAGAAACCTTATGTAATTAGATATATTATTATTCAATTTTTAAAGATATAGAAAGTAGACGGACAAGAGATACGAAGAAAAAAAAAGAAAGGTGAAGAAGTTTTAAAGAATAAACTTAATTATACAATAAGACATACGTTTAAAGAATAACTTAATTACAAAGTGATCCTAAATATTAACTTTTGTTAAATTTAAAAAATCCAAATTAATAGTGCAGTTAGCGATTAAATAAAAAAAATTAATTAATTAAAAATTAACATATTATAAAGAATAAATTACGTGTTAAGTGGTTAGAAACCATATTTTTTTAAATATTAGTGTATGGATCTGTGCTTTATACGAGCATGAAAGAAATTCATAATAAATAAATATATTATTGCATAATATAACTTTTTGTCATATATGTATAACTGATTAAATTGATGATATATGAATAAAATTACATAGCTAACTACCATAATATAATTTATGAGCATACATTATCCAAATTTATTTACTATTCAATATTTAGAATTGTGTTTGTCAAATGTAAAATAAAATTTAATTATTTTATATTTAATATATTGTAATTAAAAATAACATTTTAATATGAATTTTTACCATTATAAAATTTACAACATAATAATTAGTCTTAATGAATAAAAAATATTTATATTTTTATGTATTTATATATTTTATATTTATTTTTAAAAAAATAAAATATTGCACTTTTATTTTAAAGTATTCTATATTAAAAAATATTTATTTATATTCTAATATCTTTTATATTTATTAAAATCCTTTAACACTTTTTTTTATAGTTTTGTAGAGAATATAGACACTAGTGAAGTTACATAGGGCATGCTATCACTATAAATATAGAACCTTTAGTGTAAACAAAGGATCGCTCTGCAACAATTTTAGATCAATATTACTCATCTCAGAAATTAATCTCTGCTCTCTCTTTCTTTCAATTGCTTTCAACTCTTTCACTTTTTCATAATTTTCACATGGTATCCAGAGCATTGGTTTAATCCATTGCTTTACCTATGAATTCAGCAAATCAAAAAAAATTTCTTACTCCTATATTGGTTAAGCTTGAAGAAACAAATTTTGTTACATGACAGCAATAAGCACTCTTCACAATCAAAAGACAGAATCTGGAAGATCACATAATTGAAGGGAAGGTGCCTGCTAAATTTGAATCTGAAGAAACAACGACTGCTGGCAAGATTTCTTTAATATATTCAGAATGGATGCAACAAGACTATAATATGTGTTCTTGGTTCTTAGCATCTGTCGATTCTTCCTTCAAGAATCGAATTGTTCATTGTAAATCAGCATTGGAGATTCGGCAGAAACTTCAAGACTATTCTACAAAATCAACTAAAACAAAGATCAAGCAATTGAAGAATCAATTGAAGATCACCAAGAAAAAGAACCTTATTATATCTGAGTATTTGTCAAAAATTAAGAAAATTGCAGACTCGTTAATAGCAATTGGTTTTCAACTTAGCCATGAAGATTACATTGAGACTATTTGTGAAGGCTTGCCAGAAGAGTTTTCTAGCTGCATTAGCCTCATCCAAACTAAACCTGAATTGTTTAGCTTGGGAGAGGTTGCAAATCTCATCGTATCTCATGAAGACACCATTAAAAAATTCAAATAGAATTCTTTAACAATGGTTCAAGCAAATCTTGCTCAAACAAATTTTCCAAATCCAAGAAACTCTAATCGTCCATATGGAGGTAGAAGGGGTGCTAGAGGTGACAGATTCTCTCGTGGAGGCAGAAGCTCTTGACAACTCAATAATAGGCAGATTTGTTAGGTTTGTAGTAGAATTGGACACACCGCCCTTCAATGCTTCTTTCGATTTGATCATAATTTCCAGGGAGTTTCTACTACAAATTCGTCAAACTCCTCCCCATCAATCAATCAACCACCTCCTCAACCAGCTTCATTTCATCAACCACAATCATTTCTTGCATCTTCTTCTCAAAATTCAGATATGTCCTGGTATCCTGATTCTGGTGCCTCTCACCACCTCACTAATGACGCATCCAGTTTGATTTCACCCTCAGATTACACAGGACCCGATCAATTATACATAGCCAATGGTTCAGGTTTGCCTATCTCTAAATCTGGTTATTCATATATTCAGAATTCATCCAACAATCATGTTTTCATTTTAAAGAATCTTTTGCATATTCTTCAAATAGCTAAAAACTTAATTAGTGTTTCAAGATTCTGTCTGGACAATAATGTCTTCTTTGAATTTTATCCATTTCATTGTGTGGTTAAATCACAGGATACCAAGCAGGTGCTCCTTCAGGGACAACTTAAACATGGGCTATATGTGTTTGATTAATTTTGTATTCCAAAATCATGTTATGATAATTCAAACTTTCATGCCTTTTTAGCCACTTGTAGGACAAATTTGGAGTTATGGCATAAACGCCTAGGCCATCCATCTCCAATTATTGTTGAATCTGTTCTTAAAAAGTGTAATCTTTCATTTTCTAATACATTTGATTCAGCATCTTTTGTTTGTGAAGCATGTTGTAAAGAAAAAATGCATACTTTACCTTTTTCCTATTCTGAAACCACTTATACTGCACCCTTACAATTGGTTTTCTTGGATGTTTGGGGCCCTGCTCCTTCTATATCTCGTTCTGGTTTTCATTATTACTTGAATATTGTAGATGCCGTTACTAGATACACATGTATTTACTTATTAACTACCAAGTCTCAATTGTTTACCATCTTACAACAATACAAATCCATGATGGAAACTCAGACAGGTCAAATTCTTAAATCTATTCAAACGGATAATGCTAAAGAATTCTTAACAAATGAATTCAAAACCTTTCTCAATATCAATCGCATCATTCATAGATTGTCATGCCCTCATACTCACCAACAACAAGGTGTAATGGGACTTACGCTTCTTGCTGTTGCACATTTGTCAATGGAATATTGGGAGGATGCCTTCTTGACTGCTACTTTTCTTATCAATCGATTGCCCATCAGGATACTTAATATGAAATCACCCTTTGCGGTTCTTCATTTCAAGCCCCCTGATTATTCTATTTTGAAGGTTTTTGGGTGTGCTTGTTATCCAAACTTAAGACCCTTTAATAAACATAAATTAGACTATAGATCTGAACAATGCATTTTTCTTGGTTATGCTCCTTTCTCAAAAGGGTTTAAATGTTTAAAATAAGATGGTACATTTGTTATTTCACGTAATGTTATTTTTGATGAAAATATTTTTCCTTTTCCCCTCATTTTTTTCATAAGAATGTTGTCTCTAATTCATCACTAATCTCATTTTATGAGCATGAGATGTTACCTCAGATTTTTGTTTCAAATTCTCCTACATCTCAGTTACCTTGTACCCAAAGTTCAGCTCCACCTACTTCAACTCTACTTCCTAACTCTAATACAAATTCCCCTCCTTTAACTAACAATGCTTCATCAACTATTAATCAATCACCTTCTGAAACGGTTACTACAGATTCTGCATCAGTATCAATTTCTGGTTCTGAAATTGAGCCTCCAAGGTTACCTATCATAGAATCTTCATCTTCCACAATACTCATGCTATGGTAACTCGTTCCAAGTCTGGTATCTCTAAGCCTAAGGTTCTTATTGCACATTCTAATCATCTTGACTTGGTTAATAATGTTCCCAGGACAGTTTCTCAAGCTATGCACTCCTCTCATTGGCTTCAAGCCATGAAGGAGGAATATATTGCTCTCATGAAAAACAAAACTTGGCATTTAGTCCATCCACCACCCAATTCCACCATTATTGGGTCTAAATGGGTGTTTGCCATTAAGCGCGGACCTGATAACTCTATTAAAAAATATAAGGCTCGCCTTGTGGCCAAAGGATGCCATCAAATTGAGGGCATCGATTATTCTCAAATCTTTAGCCCGGTTATTAGGCCAACAATGATTAGAGTCATTTTATCTTTGGCTTTATCTAAAGGTTGGTCTCTTAGGCAATTTGATTTTAACAACGCATTTCTCAATGGAGATCTAACTGAGAATGTGTACATGGCACCACCTCCTGGCCTCTTCAATTCTGATTCTGACTTAGTATGTAAACTTGATAAGGCCATTTATGGTCTCAAGCAGGCTCCCAGGGCCTGGTTTTCTAAACTGTGCAGTACTCTATCCATGTTTGGTTTTCAAAATACTTCATCTGATCCTTCCTTATTTGTTCGTTTTACAACTTCTTCTACTCTTTTTCTTCTTGCTTATGTTGATGACATAGTCATCATAAGTAATGATAAATCTGAAATAGAGTCTATTATCTCTCAATTGAATCAAATATTCTCTTTAAAGGACTTAGGGACACTGCATTATTTTTTAGGCATTCAATTTAATTTTTTGCCTTTAGGAGACTTACATATCTCACAAACTACCTATATTTGTGATCTTCTTAAAAAGGCATCCATGGATAAGTCACATTCAATGTCCACACCTATGCTTTCTTCTGAAAAACTAACACTGCAGGGTTCAAATTCCTTTGATGATCCTAGTCTCTATTGATCAATAGTAGGAGGCCTTCAATATGCAACTCTCACTCATCCTGAAATTGCATATTCAGTCAACAAAGTTAGCCAATTCATGTATTCACCCATGATTCATCATTGGAAGGCAGTCAAACGCATTTTGCGTTATCTCTCAAAGGTAAGATGAATTATGGTATTCAATTTTCTAAATCCTCTGATCTTCATCTCCTTGCCTTTTCAGATGCCAAGTGGGCCACGGACCTTGATGATCGACGTTCAACAAGTGGCTACTATATTTACCTTGGGTGCAATCCAATCTTTTGGAGCAGCCGAAAGCAAAAAGCTGTAAGTCGTTCATCTACTGAGGCAGAGTATCGTTGCTTGGCAGACACAGCAGCTGAGTTAGTTTGGATTCAAAAGCTTCTACGAGAAATTCGTGTTACTTCTCCAGTTGCTCCCACTTTGTTTTGTGACAATTTAGGTGTTGTTCTTCTTGCTGCAAACCCAGTTATGCATAGCAGAAGCAAGCACTTCGAGGTTGATCTCCATTTCGTTCGTGATCATGTTCAAAGAGGATTGCTAAACATTGTTCACATACCTTCTCATGCTCAAGTCGCTGATATTTTGACGAAACTATTATCAGCTCCCTCATTTACTGTGTTCATGGACAAACTAAGGGTGCAACCAAATCCCACCCTTAGTTTGAGGGGGGGATAGAGAATATAGACACTAGTAAAGTTACATAGGGCATGCTATCACTATAAATATAGAACCTTTAGTGTAAACAAAGGATCGCTCTACAACAATTTTAGATCAATATTACTCATCTCAGAAATTAATCTCTGCTCTCTCTTTCTTTCAATTGCTTTCAACTCTTTCACTTTTTCATAATTTTCACAAGCTTTCTTTTATTTTCGAGTAAAGTATCGTTTTTGTCCCGAACATTTGGGGTAAGTCCTAAAATTGTCCCCAACATTTTAATCGTCCTATTTAAGTCCCTAATGTTTCAAAATTGACTCAATGTTGTCCTGCCGTTAAGAATCCGTTAACAGAATTGACGGCGGGACAAAATTAAGACGATTTTGAAACGTTTGGGACTTAAATAGGACAAAAACGTTAGGGATAAAAACGATACATAAAAATAAATTTTAATTTAATTTTATCTTTCAATAATATTAATTTTTTACTGTACATAGTATTCAATTATTTTTTAATTATATCTAAATAAATTACACTTAATCACATTACTTTCATTTTAAATAAATTTATTTTTTTATAATTTTAAAGAATTTTGATACATTAGAGACAAAAGGTATAATTTATATTTTATTGTATATATATTATTTTTTTCTTTTCTATAGTTTATATACTAGTCATTCTACAAATATTTCATGATAACTAAAAATCTTTAAGAGTAAAATTATAAAAAAATTAATTTATTTAAAATGAAAGTAATATGATTAAGTGTAATTTACTTAGATGGGATTAAAAAATAATTGAATACTATGTATAGTAAAAAATTGATATTATTGAAGGATAAAATTAAAATTTATTTCTATGTATCATTTTTGTCCCAACATTTTCGTCCTATTTAAGTCCCTAACGTTTCAAAATCATCTCAATTTTGTCTTGCCGGAAATTCTATTAACGGATCCCTAACAGTAGAACAACATTGAGTCAATTTTGAAATGTTAGGGACAACTTTGGGATTTACCCCAAACGTTGGAGACAAAAATGATACTTTACTCTTTATTTTCATTTATATTATAAAATCCAAAGAATCATAAGAGTAGGGGCAATTTACACAAATAAATTGTTTGCCCCTCAAATTTACGCAATTGCATTGTTTCAAATATAGACGCAAATACATTGTTTCATATATTTATAGAAATCGCTACTACCAGTAGCGGTTTATCGAAACATACATAATCCGCTATAGCCAGCAGCGGATTACATGTGAATGGGGAAACACAGAAATTGTTAGAGGCTGTCGCGATTTCTGTTTGTTGATGTTTGGCCATAAACTGTTACTGGCAATAGCGATTTATGTGTACTGGGACACGTGCGTAAACCGCTAGAGGCAACAGCGGTTTACGTTGAGTATGAAAACAAATAGTAAAACTAATATTTATCTAAAAAAATAATTACAAAACAAATAATTAATGGTATATACTATTTAAATAATATCATAAATAAAAAATTTAATTTATCATTTCACAGTATAATTTAAAAAATATAAATATGCATGTAATAAATTTTGTATTTGTATTTATTATTAAAAGTGAGACTAAATTACAAATAAAAAATACAGTGTTCAAAGTATTAAATTATATAAACCAAGATTAATTTTTTTTGTTTCTCATCTCTTTTAAAATTTATACACCAACACCAAATAATATATATTTTCTGTAATTGTAGAAGCCTTTTGTTAAAATTATATTTTATTTAAATATTTTAAAAAATTAAAATAAAATTAATTTTAAATTTTAAATTTTAAATTAAAAATTTTTATATATTTATTAAATCTATGTTGATAGAGAGATATAATTATTCTGATAGATATTAATAATTTTATTTTTTTTAACTTATAAAAATAATTCATAAGAATATAAAATTTTACCAATTAATATGTATTTAAAAAATCATCTTTAAATCTTAGTCATATAACTCAAAAGGTCATTTGCATTTATATCTTTTAAGATTTTAAAAAATAAAAACTATTTATATTTTATAGTTGATTGATTGGATACATAATAGTGATAGCATCATAATTTTGATGAATAAAATAAAAAATATAAATATGCCTGTAATAATTTTTTATTTGTATTTATTATTGAAATGAGACTAAATAGCAAATCAAAGAGTGAGTACTCACAGAGTACTAAAATATATAAATTAAGACTAATCTTTTTTTATCTTCATCCTTTCTAAAACTCATGAATGATAAAATAATTTATTTTTAGTAAAAAATTCACTAAAGTACACATTTTTTCTTTAAAAATTACTTCATTTTTATCTATATAAATCATATGATTGCAAAAAATGTATACTCAAAGTAAACCGCTACCGTCTCTAGCGGTCTAAGCACGTATCCCAATACATATAAATCGCTATTGGCAGTAGCAGTTTATGGTCAAGTATCAACAAACAGAAACTGCGACAGTCTCTAGCGGTTTGTGTTCCCTATTCGCATGTAATTCGTTGCAAGTTATAGCGGATTATGTGTTTCGGTAAACTGCAATAGTAATTTCTATAGATATATGAAATAATATATTTGCGTCTTCATATTTAAAACAATGCAATTGCATAAATTTGAGAGGTAAATAATTTATTTATGTAAATTGCCCTAATAATAGTGCATGTAAGAATAGTATATCTAGTTATATTCGTTTTTTATTATTATTTACATAATTAATATAAAATATAAATATTTTTGCTATGTGATATTATGTAATTATATATAACTATTTTATAGCGGGAGTGCATTAAAATAAATTATACTATTCCTCTATTATTAGATAGAATATGAAACTCGTTTTATATGATTTAATTTTACTTTCTATTAATATATAGTATAAAAGATATATATGTATTAACTTAGTATACAAAAATATTGTACAAATAAAATATTTTTGTTATCGACGTCATTACAAAAAACCTAATATAGCAAGCACATGAAAAAAAAAGAAATTGATAATGCTAACAAAAAAATAGCTCAAATTTATTTTATTTAATATTTATTTATTATAGAATGTATTAAATAAAATAAAAAATAATAAATTTTAATAATTTTTCACTAATATTTTTTTATTATTAAATATTTTTAAAAGAAAATGACCTCCAAACCATTATTACTTTTCACCTTCTTTTCTTGAACTCCTAGTTTATCTGCAGTATATAAGAAAGTAAATAGCTTAAAAGGCATTCATTCATTGTCTGCAATTTTTATTATTATTATTGTTGTTGTTGTTGGTGTTGTTGATTTTTAGCTTTTTCTCTTGCCTTGGTTTATTTACAGCAATAGCTTCTAAATTGCTTAGGAGTTCCTTTGTGGTCTTATCAAGGGCTCGCGTATCACAACCAATCAATAGAGGAGCCTATAAATTCAAAAAAAAAAAGCAAAATAGTTATAATATTGTTTTGTAGATTTTTAGCAAATTGATGGTGGTTTAATATCTAATAATTTGGGAGTGAAATTTATTCCTTTTTGCAGGTACCAATTTTTTATTAGTGTATCAAAGCGTCTTCAATTAGACAAATGTTGAAACGAAAAATAAATTAAAATTTGTAAAAGAATAAAAGAAGATTGAAACGACGAATTCGAAATGGAAATTGATTGAAATAAAAAAGATTGCGTTGAAATTTTAAGAAAGCGATAAGACGCCTTCGACTGAGTCAAAGGGCTTTTGGCATGAAAATTAAAAGATACTGAAATATAAATTGGATTCAAAAAATAAACATTGCTTGAAACATAAACTTGCTTGAAAGATAAAGTTTGCAGAAAGTTAAATTGAAAAGATAAAGACATGAAAGAAACTCTACAGATAATTAACTCGAAGCAGACTCAGAAAGTCTTTAGGGATGTGAGTGTGAGTAAGTAATTTCTGAAGCAAAGTTCAACCTTTATTCCCTAAAACTTTCTAATATTTATAACCCATTTTTGTAACTGATTATTAATTACATAGTGTTGTCTTGTATGCGCACTCCCAGGTAATCGTTCCCGCTCTTTTGCCCATAAACGTTACCCATAAATTCCTCACATGATGAAAAGCCTTCAACTTCTCCACTTACGTAACCGTTCGATCTACTATTCGAGCAACTATTCGATTTCTCATTCAAATACCTGTTCGACTAGGCCCGTCTGATTTAATAAGGCATCCAGAATCGAGTCTGTGTCGAATAACTCCTAATTAATACTTGCACGTGCTTCTTTTCGACATCTGCTCTCATTTCGAATTAGCTCTTCTTAATCGAAAATCTTTTTTGTTTAACAAATTGCCCCCTTGGATTAATGTGTTTGTCTTCGAAATCATTATTAGAAGATGAAACACTTAATCCAAATTTAAATTTCAATCTCTTGAATCAATAATAATTACCATTTAACTTTCCATTAATACTGACCCGTTTGGCACGTCTCCCACGATTCGCACTTTCTCTCTCTACCACTTCGCCTTCTTTGCAAAGTTACTTCTTTTCTCTTTGAGTTCCTCCTGCAGTAACGGCTACAGTAACATTCCCTTTAAATTTGACACTTCGTCTTTGTTCGATTTTTCTCGAACCCTTGCTTCCTAATCTTCTCTTGCATCAATATTTCCTGCACAACCCTTATCTTTTAAACTCCCTTCTTCTTTGCTCTGCAATGGCCACTTCTTCATCTCATGCTGCTGCCCAAGACAAGGGTAAAGGTCCCATGGTGGCACCACCAGCTCCACCAGTCCTTCATGTGCTGAATCAAGTCAATGATGAAGTCATTGATGACCCACAACTTCAAATCAATGATACCAGAATCCTAATCCCTTTCACGGTAGGCGAAGATACTCAATGTTTTCTTGGGCCTATCGAACCCCAGGAAAGGGCAAACAAGAAACTACCTTTCTTTCCTAGTGCTCAGGGGGAAGATTTGTTGATCAATCAAGCCCTCGATATCTCTTTCTTCATTAATCAGAAACCTTTCAAGAATAATCCAAAGATTAACCCTCAAGGGACCGACTTCACAGCCTGGCATTAGCGCCTTGCTCCCACAAAAAGCACTGCTTGGGGGGTTCTGGGGATTTAGGATCTTCTAAGACTTTCCCATTTCTCACCTTCAACTCTCCCTTGGATGATTGGGGCCGTAACTTGTTTCTGGAATAGGACTACCAACAATTTTCTCATTCATTGTGGAATAATTGGTATGTCTCTTTTGGACGTAACTGCAATTACAGGGCTACCGATAAGTCCTCCAGACTTCACTTCTGACATGCAACCCAAACACCAATACACTATTGCCTCCACTTCTTCCTATAGCGACTTTATTGCTCATCACATGGGCGCAGAGGGCACTGCTGTTACATATGATAAGCACGTAGCCTTTCTGTTCTATTGGCTAAATGCAATTGTCTTCTGTTCCCGAAGTCTCCAGATGTTGAAGTTTTTCCTTCCTCTGGCCGCTCTGTTGCATGAAGGAAATAACCTTAATTTGGCCAAGCTTCTTCTAAGGCATGTTTTTGAAGAGCTTGGTCAATTTGTAAATTGTCTCCGAAATAATTATTTGATTAGCATAGGTGGCCCTCTTTGACTTCTCCAACTATGACTTAATGCCATTTTTGAAAAATACATGACAAAGCCTGGGAGTGGTGCTACCGACAAACAGCACATCGAAGGTTTTCGATTGGCTGATTTTAAGCCAACTTTCCTAGAAACACAATCGGATGAAGACTGATTCTGAGCTGTTTTCTCTCTTTTTCATTCATGTAAAGATTTTTACAATGAAAACCTCAATTTCACTCCCTTTATGCGTCGAAATTGTAGACCTGCATGGCTTGAGCGTTTATTCTTTCCAAATGACACTGAGGAAAGTGAACTTGCTAATCGGAGTTGGGCGAATTTACTGGTTGTTCAAGTAATTCCTACAAGGCTGTCCCAACACAAAAAGGAAAAACTCAAAGTGACCCTGTATGCCCCTCATTTCATAGCCAGGAAACTATGCTTCTCACAAGCCATCCTAACTCCACTTCCTTGAAACAACAAGCCATTTTGCCACATCACTCTAACTTCTCAAAGTGAACTTGATTTTTGCCTCTTGAAAAATCAACAACAAAGAGAGCGTTTCAATTTCCTTGTTTATGATTGCAGTTCATGTATCACCAAATCTTGTTTTGAATGGTGGATTGCTTACTATTCCAGGTACAACCGTACCTTAGAGGAAATCTAGGGTTCTACTATTCGAACGACTTCTGCTGCTAAAGGTTCTCCAAAAAAATCTCAAAAAAGAAAAGCCGACCTTACAGCCTCCTCACAACAACCGCAATGGAAGAGTCGAAGGACTCCTACAAAGACGTCCAGAAGGGTGACTTTTCTACCTATACTCATGCACCTTAAATTGAAATATTTTGAAAATCACCTTTACTTAACATCTCTTGATCTCGATCTTTTCATCAGTTACAATTGCAACCGTCGAGTGAGAGCTCTGATGGAAGTGGGAAATCTATTCATTACATCCTTACTACTTCCTCACAATTAGAGGATACATCTGATTCGGATTCAGGTCTTCAATTAATTCGAAGGCCAAGACTCATTCTAGTATCATGTCATTTCTACATACATTTCAATTAAGTTAGGATAAATCTTGATTTATGACTGTGTACCTTGTGCATCAGCCTACTACTGCTGCTCAATCAATCACCTCACCCCCGACACTTAATCAACCTATCAACAATAACAACATGACCAGGGACGGACTACATCTCATGATTCAATCCAAGCTACAGAGTCCGTTCAGCCACTACAAATTGCTTTTCCACCTCCCATTGGGACACAAGTGGTTGATCTAACAACAGAGCAATTCCAACACTCACCAACACGAACTCTGAGCACTGGACATACTTCTCCAGTCATCCAGGCTGCACCTTCATTCGAATATCAAGTGGCCCCTGATTCTGACTCTCCATCTCGAGTTGTTGAGACCACTGGCCCTGACTCGGATTTTGCATCAAGAGTTCTGGAGACTCTTTCTTCTCCTCAAAGAACCTCTAGTCCTCTTCAACAAGTTGAATTTCAAAATCCTCCTGATCAAGGATATGGAAGTTTGGGTGTTTCTTCTAAACCTACAAGTGCCACTTTGGCTAACCTGGTCTCCATCTTAAATCAAGCTATCCAAGAAGACGAAGTGCCTGTTCCTGCTCCTATACTTTCTGGTCTTTCATTCGAGCTGAATGTTGATGCTCAAGAACAACTTCAATCACTTCTTAAACTCTTGGACCATCCACTTGCTGCATGGATCAATGATGCAATTCTTAACCAGCTTTTATCCGATCTTCTGAATTCTGCCTTTGAATTTCTGGCTCCAACTCCATATTTTGCCATATTCCACCAATTCAAACAAATTACCAACAACAGCGTAGCTACCCAGAACAAACTCTAAGAAATCGAAAATGAGAAAGCTAAGATCAGAACTGAGGCAGAAGGCTATACTGCAGCTCTACAACCAATCAAAGCTTCTCGTAAAGAATTCGATTTGAAAATTTCTCAGGCTATTTCTGTTCAGGCTCATTATGATAGAGAAGAGATAAAACTTGAAACAGAATTGGCCCAAATTAATGAAAAAACTTGCAAAAATTCGCATGAGAAGAGCTGATATAGCCATACCTCTGGCCACTGCCCAGCAAGAATAACAGCAACTCATTCAAGAGATTGTTTCTATTGAGACCAAACAAGAAGAATGTGGGAAGCAACTTGACAAGGTCCAATATGAAAAATTTAGGCACACTGAGGCACTTTCAACTCTGGATCATGAAAGGGTAAAGCTACGCTTAGACTTGGCAAAACTCCTGGCACCTCATACTTCTTCTTAGATTTCAGTATTTGTGATAATTTCACTTTCTTTTTGACTTATGCACCTTGCCTTTTAATTTAGCAAACAATAATATTGCTTTAAGTATTTTCCATTAATTAAGTTAATTACATTTCCCAATTTGATATCTTTGATCCGATATGCATTTCCTGTATACAATCTTATCACTTGGAAAGAACCTTTCCAAGTATGGGACCATTTGCCAAGAAATCTTGATTTCTTTTCCATCGGCAAAATAACTTTTAAAACCAACTCACTTATACTGAAACACTTTTCTCTTATTCGACGATAATAACTTCGAGCGACACTTTCTTTTTGTCGAATCATATTCTCAAGTGCCAGTATCCGCTCTGAGTCTAATTCAACTCATCAAACATTGCATTTCAGTAATCATCAACTGGCAAATCATTTTTTTTACACCCTTAAAGTATTCAAATTAATTTCTAGTGGCAATACAACATCATGGCCATAAACCAACTTATAAGGTGAAGTACCTGTTGAATCCCTTGGCGAATTTCGATAAGCCCATAATACTTGGCTTAAAGTTTCATGCCACGTTCGAGGTCTATTCCCGATTTTTTTTATTAAACTTATCAGAATTTCTGCTTCCACTTGCCCATTAGCCTGTGCATAATAGGGAGTTGAAGTAACCATATTGATATTCCTTGAGGCTGCAAAATGTTTAATTCATTGACCAGTAAACATAGTCCCTTGATCAGTGTTCAATGTTTGAGAAATTCCAAATCGATGAATTATATGTTTCTCAATAAAATCTATTATTTTATTTTGACCAACTTCTATTAGAGGAACTACTTCAACCCACTTAGTGAAGTAATCGATTGCTACCAAGATAAATTTATGTTATTTCAATGAAGGGGGGTGAATCAACCCAATCAAATCTAAAGCCCAACATCTAAATGACCATGGCTTTATTATCGAATGCAACTCAGATGCTAGAATCTGCTGTATCGAACCATGTTTCTGACATTCCTGACATGCCTTTGCATAATCGATACAATCTTTTATCATGGATGGCCAATACACGTGGTTGCGATATAACACCCATTTCATCTTCTTTCCAGCTTGGTAGGCCCCACATATTCCTTTATGAACTTCACCCAAAGCAATATTTTTATCATCTTGGCCTAAACATCTCGACAAACTTCCATCGATTCCTTTTTTATACAACTCATCAGCCATTATGACAAAATTCATCACCTACAATTTTATTTTTCTTTTAACTGGGGTGCCAGGATTCTTCAAATACTCAGCAATAGACTTTCTCCAATCATTATCTTCCCATTCATCTATGCACAAAGCCTCTCTTTCATCGCAAGCACTAAAATTTGATGGACACTAGCCAACTTTTTAAGAGTTTCTGGACCGATTCTATATCTCAAAGCAATTTGGGCTAACTCATTAGCAATTTCATTTTGAATCCTCAGGATGTGAACCAGAGAAACTTTTTGAAAGGAGGTTAACAACTCCCAAGCCGTTATTAAATATTTTTGCAACTTCTCATTATTGCATCTAAACTCCTTCGATAACTGCTTTAAAACTAACTGAGAATCCCCTAGTATTTGGAATTCTAAAGCCCCTATACTAATTAATATTTCAAGACCCAAAATTAAAGCTTCATGCTCTGCCACATTATTCGAGCAAGGATATTTTAACTCAAATAAGAATTCTGATGGAATCCCCTCTAGTGAGATAATAAGAATTCCAACCCCTGCACCATCTTTATGCTTCGATCCATCAAAATATAACTTCCAATAATCAACTTCAATGTCGATTACATTTGTGCCCTGGTCATTCAGATGATTCGAATTGTCAACGAGAAAATCTGCAATGACCTGACCTTTTACAGCTTTGGCCGGGACATACTGTAAATCAAATTCTATCACATCCAACATCCATTTTCCTAAACGCCCTCGTAACATTGGAAAACTCAACATATATTTGATGAGATCAGTTTGTGCTATAACCTTCACCGATTTAGCCACCATGTAACATTTCAATTTTATATAGGCATAGTATAGAGATATACACAATTTTTCTATCGGGGAATACATTGTTTCGATATCAGTTAAAACTTGACTAAGATAATAAACAGCCCGTTCATGCTCATCCTCATCATCTTGGGCTAACATACACCCAATTGTATTTGTAGATGCTGCGATGTATAATTTTAAGGGCTCATGTGGGCGAACATTCGCCATAATCGGAGCTTTAGATAAATAAGCCTTTATCGAATCGAACGCCAATTGGTGCTCATTTGTCCATTCGAACTGTGAGTCATTCTTTAGTTTCACTAAAGGTGCAAACACTCGAGTTCGGTCTAAAAGATTTGAAATGAACCTTCTGAGGTAATTCACCTTTCCTAGGAAGGATTGCACTTATTTTTTTGATTTTGATGCAGACAATGCTAATATTGCTTCGGCTTTGTTTTTATCAATTGCAATTCCCTTTTTTATGAACAACAAAACCTAGGAAATTCCAAGCCGATACACCAAAGACACATTTCAAAGGATTCATTTTTAACCCTTTCTTCCTCATAGTAACAAATGCCTTCCTTAAGTGATCAATATGCTGATTCATCGAAATCGATTTGACCATCACATCATCGATATACACTTCCATAAATTTTCCAATATATTCATGAAATATGGCATTCATCGCCCACTGGTAAGTTGCACCAGCATTTTTCAAACCGAAAGGCATAACCACCCATTCATAAGTGCCTAATGCCCTAGGACAACAAAAAGCAGTTTTAGACACATCATCTTTCGCAATGAAGATTTGGTTATATCCTGAATAACCGTCCATAAAACTTAAAATTTTGTTTCCTGCTGCATAATCAATCAACATATCTGCAATTGGCATAAAATATTCATCCTTTGGAGTAACATTATTCAAATCTCTGATGTAACACCCTACCATACAGAGAATTATGCTTAAGTCATAATTCAGAGATGGCAAGGTATTACGACCTCTAAAATAAAAATTTAGTACGTATAGTAGTATGAATGATTGATTATAACTAGGAGCCTTTATGGAAAGAGGGGTAAACAAAAAATCGCAACTCGAAAGCGCAACACTCCGATCGATAACGTAACGAACAAGGATAACCAACGTGAGATTATATATGTACAAAGGAGTGTCAAAAACAGGAATATCAAGACTCAAAATCCGGCTGCGAAGATAACCGGTTTGAGCATAGCAATATATACATATGATAAAATAAGGACAACCCCAAAGGAAACCCAAAGGGACACAAATACAGAAAACTATTCTCCAAAATCTCCTATAAGAGGAGTCATCACAGTTTGTATTATTTAATGGAGATAAAAGTATCTAAGCAAAATATATAAACCAAAACATAGTCTCGAGAACAAAGGATCTTCGCAAATCTAGAAGTCTCCAGCATGCCTCAGCGGGAAACCTCACGTCCTGCATCTGAAAACCACAAAATCCGCATGGGTGAGAACCAGAGGTCCCCAGCATGGTAACAGCTTCCACATATATAATACATAATAATAGAGGAAAGCCGAAGGCAATCCAAGAACTTCCTCCAGATAATTCAAAGCTTATAAACAAGCTAAACCATATAAGGGCATCTGACTAAAGATTCTTCAGTCTAACTAATACTTCCCTTTCCAATTCCTTCAAACCTCCCAACCACCAGCAGGAGTATAATGTAGCAAACATAGTTATATCAAACAAGGAATATACAAATAGGAACAGTTAAGGCATTTAGACAATTAGCAAGTAATATGCAGTCAAATAGGCAATCTCAAACAATTCATATAGTATGCATATGATGAATGCCTGTCCCTAGTGGCTGATGATATCATCTGTCGGTTATAGAGCCAACCCGACAAGTCTTGGCAGTTAACCATTGGACTGTCCCTCTGTCGTGTCTCCCCAACTTGAGTCATACTCAATATAAACTTGATCATAATCATGATCCATATCCATCACCCTCACTGGTGAATATTTATGGGGGTGAGCTCATCCGGGGCTTTCACAGTGCCTGGCCACCCTGACGACATAGGGTCAAAAGAGCTTCAAGTCTCAACCTGGAGCACGTGGTGGCTAGCCACAGCTTTCTCCCAGGGAAACTCTCATCTCCGATAATGGAAGTGCAACATTCACAATTCATTCAACAGCATATATATGCATTTATACTAGCCATAATCATGGCTCCGCCGTAACACGGCAATAATCCAGCCATCCGGCTCATGGTTAAATCCATAACCAGCCACCCGACTCACGGTTAAATCCATAACCAGCCGTTTCATTAACAATTACAGCCTTTCGGCCCATGGCATAACAAGCACTTCCACCACCATCCTCCGCATCTCACATAATCATCTTTGATCCTCATTGATCATTCATTTTTCCCTTGCTTCACTCACAAGTTACCACATTCACTAGCCCTTCTTCTCATAGCTAGACATATCATAATGATTTAATACATAAGTGGTGAGATCGGAGACTTAGAAGTATGAGATTTGGCTTTGAAAACTCAAAAATCAACTTTGGGATGAAAACAGGGCCACGCATACGCGCACTCCACGCGCACGCGTGGATGGCCTCGAAAACTCATCGACGCGTAAGCGTCATGCACGCTAACACATGGATTGAAAAACAGCCAAGCAATGCGCACGCGTCAACCACGCGTACGCGTGGGTGCTCTCGTGCCCCAGGCACAAAGCTGGCACAATTCTGGCACAACTCTCTGGAAAATGGCTGGGCATTGGGTGCAGCACAATCGGCGCGCCCGCGCACATCACGCGCACGTGCGGATGGCGCTTTCTGGAAGAACGGTGCATACGCGCCAAGTGCGCCCACGCGCAAGGGGTCATTCTGCTAAAAATTTTTCTAAGTTAAAAGCTGCAGAATTCACAGATTTAAACCCCAATCTTCCAACGGACATAACTTTCTCATTTTAAATCATTTTTCACCCGTTCTTCGAACGGCATGAACATCCCGGATCAAATTTCATTTCTAAACAGATTTGGCACCAAACAGAGATCTGTAGTCCAAGTTATGTCCCGTCAAAGTATGCCCAAAAACTATATTTTTCATACAAAACCACAAAGTGCCATTTGCAAAACAAGCCATTTTCAACTCTTTTCAAAATCAATCTAAACATGCCAATTTTATCCCTTTTCTTTGAAATCAATTAAAATATATCAAATTCAACATCAAGTCTCCTCAACTCACACATTGAGACTTTACCACAATTTACAAAATCACTATCTCATCATTTTAACCCACTTCACCCAAGTGGCTCAAACTCAAACATATTGACATATCATATACTCTTCCTCATGCCAATTCTCAACAACACCAATTCTAATAAATCATCATTGTACACAATTAATATCATACTCACCATCAACATGGTTCAACCCACAATTCAACCATAACCAATCATCAAGCATATATCACAACATGCATATTTCTCATACATCATACCATCAAGGCATCATTAATCATCATCACATATATGACCACATTATATATATCAACCATTCAACAACATCAACAATTCAATGCCTATCTTAGGGCCTCTAGCCTAAGTATTTCCTACCACATTACATATTAGATACGGGAAACCGAAACCATACCTTAGCCGATTTCCCAAGCTCAACCGGAGCACTTCCAAATCACTTATCCACAAGCTCTCAAGGCCTTAAACCTCCAAGAACAGATTTTTTACCACCAAATCCCTTCTTAAGCTTTCCAAATCACCAATCAAGCTCCAATATTCACACATACACAACCTAAGCCACAATCATCATACCCATACACAACATCTCAATACCCAAACATCATAGAACAACAAATTACACTAGGATTGAGAATCTTACCACACCCAAGGTCCAAGGAGACAAGATTAACCTTCTCCTTCAAGAGAGTTGGGTCCTATAACATCAAAGAGCCCAAAATCTATTTTTGCTCATAAAACTCGAAAACAAGGCTGGAATTTCGAAGAGCAAAACGTGGCTTACCTCAATATTAATTGTATGGGTTTTGTAGAGCTCTCCGCGGTGAACGCGTGGCCACAAATAGAGCGGCAATCGGAGCTCTAGATCAAAAGTTATGGTAGTTTGAATATCAAGTGAGAGATAGAAGTTTGAGAGAGTGTTCTTCCCCCATTCTTCTCTTTTTCAACGTGTGTGTGTGTTGTGTGAGGAGAGAGAGTGCTGAAAACTAGGGTTTTGGTTTAGTTATGTTGGGCCAAGGGCCCACTTTGGGTCCGGTTGGCCCGGTTTGGCCCGTTCGGTCCAATCTTTGTCCGAATTCTATAAAATTGGTACCAAAATTCTCGTCTCAATCTCCTCTATCACATTTAGCCATAAAAATCAAATTTTGGGCTTTCTAGAATAAATTCTCATTTATGGGTTAATTAGCCGTTAATTAACCGGGTTTTACATCTGAAATCGATGCATACCCTTAGTTTTTCATTTTTCTTCATAACAGGCACAATATTCGAAATCCATTCGACATAATGTGTGGTTTGAATAAACTTTGCTTTAATCAAACGTTCTATTTCTTCTTTAATCTTTTGATTGATTTCTGGAGCAAAACGACGGGGGTTTTGCTTCATAGGTCGAGCATTTGGTTTCAATGCTAATCGATGCTCTACAAGAGAACGATCGAGACCAGGCATCTCATGATAATCCCAAGCAAAATAATCTTTAAATTCATGTAAAAGATGGAAAAGTTCAGTTCGAAAAGGATCAACAAGACCTTTACAAATATAAGTGACTCGAACATCATCAAGAGACCCTAAATTAATTCCTTCTAAGGGATCTTGAGATTCGAATCCTTTAAAATGATCATCATCTTTTACTGAATGCTTTTCGAAACCCAAAGGTTCTAAATCATAGATGCAATCAAAAGATAAATCCACATATTCATTATAAATAGAACATATTTGATCTTTTGCTGAATTATCCATAGCATTATTTTCAATATAATGAAATTTCGCTATCAAATCAGTAGTTTGACTCGAAACAACACTTGTATTACATAAAGAAGAAAAACTAACACCATGACTAAACTCGATCGAAGGTACCAAGTTGTTACAACTAGAAAAAGAACTTATATTCCTACATGATTCTACTTCATCAAAAGAACCACCTTTATTTCCTACAGAAAGAGAATTATTTAAATAATTATTTAAAGTTACCAGGTAATTTGAAATATCCTCAACCTGGTCCAGAGAGAAATCCATCAACAAACTCTAAGAGAGACAAGCCCAGCCAGTCGGGCTCACATCCAACTGTGGATAGCGCAGCTTTACCGTCAAACCTTCCGAAGACAGATAACAGCCTTCGCAATTGTAAGAGTTCAGTGTCTTGTCAACATTCAAAGGCTTCAGCTTAGGATTATACATCCTGAAATCAACATGCAGTTGTTCGACATAAAGATTCGAATTTGCCTTAATAACTCAGGCTTGCCATCCTCCGTCCAAAGAAGTACACTTTGATGCATAGTAGAAGGTACAGCTCCCACCATGGATCCAATCATGCACCAATAAAGCATGTTAACTTGCTTTTGATGGCACTACCACGAACATAGTGTTTCATTTAGATGAGCCAACCTTCACTCCCAAAGTGACAAGACCTTTTGCTGGCGTTGAAGAACCACTGAAGTCTGTCACAGCAATGTTAATGGGGACCAGATAATCAGGATGTTTCCCCACCTTCATCAGCATTCTTTCAGGCATGAGACTTATTGCTGCTCCCCCATTGGTGGACGAAATTGTGATTTCTATCTTTTTGAACTTTAGCATATATTTACTCTTAGGGCACTGTTTATTCTCACAACTCCGTTCAACTGACCAGCAAGTGTACTGGGTCGTCCAAGTAATAAACCTTACATGAGTAAGGGTCAAATCCACAGAGATTGTTGGTATGAAGCAAGCTATGGTCACCTTGTAAATCTCAGTTAGGGAGATAAAAGGGTAATTGTGATTATTGGAATAAATAGATAAAAAGGAATAATAAAAGGGATAGAATACTTATGCAGATTCATTGGTGGGAATTTCAGATAAGCGGATGGAGATGCTGTAGAGCCCAAGGACGCCTGCTCTCCTACTGCTTCTATTCAATCCTTCTTACTCCCTTCCATGGCAAGCTTTGTATAGGGGTTCACCATCAACTGTGGCTACTTTCTTCCTCTCGGGGAAATATCCTGTGCGGCTGTCACTCGCACAGCTAACCAGTCTGGAGGCATCACCCATGGCTAATGGCTACATCCCATCCTCGCAGTGAAAACTAATGCACGCACTCTGTCACAGTACGGCTAATCACCGGTTGGTTCCCGCTCCTACTGGAATAGAATCCCTCTTTTGCGTCTGTCACTAACGCCCAGCAGGTTAAAGTTTGAAGCATGTCACAGTCATTCATTACCGGAATCCTACTCGGAATACCACAGACAAGGTGAGACTTTCCGGATTCCCAGGATCCTACTCGGAATACCACAGACAAGGTGAGACTTTCCGGATCCTCATAAATGCTGCCATCTATCTAGCTTATACCACGAAGATTCTGTTGGGGAATCTAAGAGATACACATTCAAGCTCGGTTGCATGTAGAACGGAAGTGGTTGTCAATCACGCGCGTTCATAAGTGAGAATGATAATGAGGGTAATCTGACTCATAACATTCATCATGTTCTTGGGTACGAATGAATATCTTGGAATAAGATTAAGATAGAAACCGAATAAGATATAATAGAATTTCATTAATACTTGAGGTACAGCAGAGCTCCACACCCTTAATCTATGGTGTGCAGAAACTCCACCGTTGAAAATACATAAGCAAAGGGTTCAGGCATGGCCGAATGGCCAGCCCCCAAAACGTGATCAATGATCCCCTAAGATGAAGAATAAAACAAAACTGAGATCAAAGATGTCTAATACAATAGATAAATGTCCTATATATACTAGACTAGCTACTAGGGTTTACATGAGTAAGTAATTGATGCATAAATCCACTTCCGGGGCCCACTTGGTGTATGCTTGGGCTGAGCTTGATCATTCCACGAGCTAAGGCATTTCTTGGCGTCAAACTCCAGGTTATGACGTGTTTTGGGCGTTCAACTCCGGATCATGACGTTTTTCTGGCGTTTAACTCCAGACAGCAGCGTGTACTTGGCGTTTAACGCCAAGTTACGTCGTCATTCTTCGAATAAAGTATGAACTATTATATATTGCTGGAAAGCCCTGGATGTCTACTTTCCAACGCCGTTGAGAGCGCGCCAATTGGAGTTCTGTAGCTCCAGAAAATCCAGTTCGAGTGCAGGGATGTCAGATTCCAACAGCATCAGCAGTCCTTTTGTCAGCCTTCTTCAGAGTTTTGCTCAAATCCCTCAATTTCAGTCAGAATTTACCTGAAATCACAGAAAAACACACAAACTCATAGTAAAGTCCAGAAATGTGAATTTAACATAAAAACTAATAAAAAATCCCTAAAAGTAGCTCAAACTTACTAAAAACTATATGAAAACAATGTCAAAAAGCGTATAAATTATCCGCTCATCACCCATCAATTAGAACTTTATTTACTTTGATCCCACTCAAAGTAGTAGTGATATGGAGTGGGCAAAGATGGGATTTCTGCCTTTCAATAGGCCTTAGAAAATAACACGGTTCATCCTCATATTGAATGAAGGAAAAAGCTTCTTTGGCTTCCATATCATAGTGGTGCGCGAAATTGTGAACAATACTTTTCACAACTCTCATAATCCCCGGTCATGAACCCCAAAAACTTGGTGTTCAATACCATGGCATTAACACAACTTCGCACAACTAACCAGCAAGTGCACTGGGTCGTCCAAGTAATAAACCTTACGCGAGTAAGGGTCGATCCCACGGAGATTGTTAGTATGAAGCAAGCTATGGTCATCTTGTAAATCTTAGTCAGGAAAACTCAAATGGATATGGGTGATAAACGCATAAAACATAAAGATAAAGATAGAGATACTTATGTAATTCATTGGTAGGAATTTCAGACAAGCGTATGAAGATGCCTTCCCTTCCGTCTCTCTGCTTTCCTACTGTCTTCATCCAATCCTTCTTACTCCTTTCCATGGCAAGCTTAAGCAAGGGTTTCACCGTTGTCAGTGGCTACCTCCCATCCTCTCAGTGGAAATGTTCAACGCACCCTGTCACGGCACGGCTATCCATCTGTCGGTTCTCGATCAGGCCGGAATAGAATCCAGTGATTCTTTTGTGTCTGTCACTAACGCCCCGCCCTCAGGAGTTTGAAGCACGTCACAGTCATTCAATCATTGAATCCTACTCAGAATACCACAGACAAGGTTAGACCTTCCGGATTCTCTTGAATGCCGCCATCAGTTCTTGCCTATACCACGAAGATTCCGGTTAAAGAATCCAAGAGATATTCACCCAATCGAAGGTAGAACGAAGGTGATTGTCAGTCACACGTTCATAGGTGAGAATGATAATGAGTGTCACGGATCATCACATTCATCAAGTTGAAAAACAAGTGATATCTTAGAACAAGAACAAGCGGAATCGAATAGAAGAACAATAGTAATTGCATTAACACTCGAGGTACAGCAGAGCTCCACACCTTAATCTATGGTGTGTAGAAACTCCACCGTTGAAAATACATAAGAACAGGGTCTAGGCATGGCCGTGAGGCCAGCCTCCCAATGATCTAAGAACTAGATGTCCAAAGATGATCTAGAGATCTAAAGTGATCAAAAGATTCAAAGATCAAAAGATTAAAATACAATAGCAAAAGGTCCTACTTATAGAGAACTAGTAGCCTAAGGTTTACAAAGATGAGTAAATGACATAAAAATCCACTTCCGGGCCCACTTGGTGTGTGCTTGGGCTGAGCAATGAAGCATTTTCGTGTAGAGACTCCTCTTGGAGTTAAACGCCAGCTTTTATGCCAGTTTGGGCGTTTAACTCCCATTTTGGTGCCAGTTCCGGCGTTTAACGCTGGAATTCCTGAGGGTGACTTTGAACGCCAGTTTGGGCCATCAAATCATGGGCAAAGTATGGACTATCATATATTACTGGAAAGCCCAGGATGTCTAATTTTCAACGCCGTTGAGAGCGCGCCAATTGGGCTTCTGTAGCTCCAGAAAATCCACTTCGAGTGCAGGGAGGTCAGAATCCAACAGCATCTGCAGTCCTTTTCAGTCTCTGAATCAGATTTTTGCTCAGGTCCCTCAATTTCAGCCAGAAAATACCTGAAATCACAGAAAAACACCCAAACTCATAGTAAAGTCCAGAAATGTGAATTTTAACTAAAAACTAATAAAAATATACTAAAAACTAACTAGATCATACTAAAAACATACTAAAAACAATGCCAAAAAGCGTACAAATTATCCGCTCATCACAACACCAAACTTAAATTGTTGCTTGTCCTCAAGCAACTGAAAATCAAATAAGATAAAAAGAAGAGAATATGCAATGAATTCCAAAAACATCTATGAAGATCAGTATTAATTAGATGAGCGGGGCTTTTGGCTTTTTGCCTCTGAACAATTTTGGCATCTCACTCTATCCTTTGAAATTCAGAATGATTGGCTTCTTTAGGAACTCAGAATCCAGATAGTGTCATTGATTCTCCTAGTTAAGTATGATGATTCTTGAACCCAGCTGCTAATTGAGTCTTGGCTGTGGCCCAAAGCACTCTGTCTTCCAGTATTACCACCGGATACATACATGCCACAGACACATAATTGGGTGAACCTTTTCAGATTGTGACTCAGCTTTGCTAAAGTCCCCAATTAGAGGTGTCCAGGGTTCTTAAGCACACTCTTTTTGCCTTGGATCACAACTTTATTTCACTCTTTTTTTTTCGTTTTCTTTTCTTTTTCTCTTTTTTTCGATTTTTTTTTCGATTTTTTTTTGAATAGAAATGCTTTTTCTTGCTTTCAAGAATCATTTTTATGATTTTCAGATCCTCAGTAACATGTCTCCTTTTTCATCATTCTTTCAAGAGCCAACATTCATGAACCACAAATTCAAAAGACATATGCACTGTTTAAGCATACATTCAGAAAACAAAAATATTGCCACCACATCAAAATAATTAAACTGTTATAAAATTCAAAATTCATGCAATTCTTTCTTTTTCAATTAAGCACATTTTTATTCAAGAAAGGTGATGGATTCATAGGACATTCATAACTTTAAGGCATAGACACTAAGACACTAATGATCACAAGACACAAACATGGATAAACATAAGCATAAAATTCGAAAAACAGAAGAATAAAGAACAAGGAAATCAAAGAACGGGTCCACCTTAGTGATGGCGGCTCTTTCTTCCTCTTGAAGATCCTATGGAGTGCTTGAGCTCCTCAATGTCTCTTCCTTGTCTTTGTTGCTCCTCTCTCATGATTCTTTGATCTTCTCTAATTTCATGGAGGATAATGGAGTGTTCTTAATGCTCCATCCTTAATTGTCCCATGTTGGAACTCAATTCTCCTAGGGAGGTGTTCAGTTGCTCCCAATAGTTTTGTGGAGGAAAGTGCATCCCTTGAGGAATCTCAAGGATCTCATGATGAGTGGGGTCTCTTGTGTGCTCCATCCTCTTCTTAGTGATGGGCTTGTCCTCATCAATGGGGATGCCTCCCTTTATGTCAACTCCAACTGAATAACAGAGGTGACAAATGAGATGAGGAAAGGCTAACCTTGCCAAGGTAGAGGATTTGTCCGCCACCTTATAAAGTTCTTGGGCTATGACCTCATGAACTTCTATTTCTTCTCTAATCATGATGCTATGGATCATGATAGCCCGGTCTATGGTAACTTCGGACCGGTTGCTAGTGGGAATGATTGAGCGTTGTATAAACTCCAACCATCCTCTAGCCACGGGCTTGAGGTCATGCCTTCTCAATTGAACCGGCTTCCCTCTTGAATCTCTCTTCCATTGGGCGCCCTCTTCACATATGACTGTGAGGACTTGGTCCAACCTTTGATCAAAGTTGACCCTTCTAGTGTAAGGGTGTTCATCTCCTTGCATCATGGGCAAATTGAATGCCAACCTTACACTTTCCGGACTAAAATCCAAGTATTTCCCCCGAACCATAGTAAGATAATTCTTTGGATTCGGGTTCACACTTTGATCATGGTTCTTGGTGATCCATGCATTGGCATAGAACTCTTGAACCATCAAGATTCCGACTTGTTGAATGGGGTTGGTAAGAACTTCCCTACCTCTTCTTCGGATCTCATGTCGGATCTCCGGATATTCACTCTTTTTGAGTGAAAAAGGGACCTCGGGGATCACCTTCTTCAAGGCCACAACTTCATAGAAGTGGTCTTGATGCACCCTTGAGATGAATCTCTCCATCTCCCATGACTCGGAGGAGGAAGCTTTTGCCTTCCCTTTCCTCTTTCTAGAGGTTTCTCCGGCCTTGGATGCCATAAATGGTTATAGAAAAACAAAAAGCAATGCTTTCACCACACCAAACTTAAAATGTTTGCTCGTCCTCGAGCAAAAGAAGAAAGAAGAGAGTAGAAGAAGAAGAAATGAGGAAGAAGGGAATGGCTGTTGTGTTCGGCCAAAGGGGGAAGAAGTAGTGTTTAGGTTGTGTGAAAATGAAGGAGTGAAGATGGGTTTATATAGGAGAGGGGGAAGGGTAGGGTTCGGTTATTTGAGGGTGGGTTTGGGTGGGAAAGTGGTTTGAATTTGAATGGTGAGGTAGGTGGGGTTTTATGTAAGATGGATGTGAGTGGTGAAGAGAAAGAAAGGATTTGATAGGTGAGGGGTTTTTGGGGAAGAGGTGTTGAGGTGATTGGTGAATGGGTGAAGAAGAGAGAGAGTGGTGGGGTAGGTGGGGATCCTGTGGGGTCCACAGATCCTGAGGTGTCAAGGAAAAGTCATCCCTGCACCAAATGGCAAGCAAAATTGCGTTTTTAGCCATTTCTGGCGTTAAACGCCGGGCTGGTGCCCATTTCTGGCGTTTAACGCCAGGTTCTTGCCCTTCTCTGGCGTTTAACGCCAGTCTGGTGCCCCTTTCTGGCGTTAAACGCCCAGAATGGTGCCAGACTGGGCGTTAAACGCCCAACAGCTAGCCTCACTGGCGTTTAAACGCCAGCATGCTCTCCTCCAGGGTGTGCTGTTTTTCTTCCTGTTTTTCATTCTGTTTCTGCTTTTTTCATTGATTTTGTGACTTCTCATGATCATCAACCTACAAAAAATATAAAATAACAAAAGAAAAATATATAAAATATAACATTGGATTGCCTCCCAACAAGCGCTTCTTTAATGTCAGTAGCTTGACAGAGGACTCTCATGGAGCCTCACAGATGCTCAGAGCAATGTTGGGACCTCCCAACACCACACTTAGAGTTTGAATGTGGGGTTCAACACCAAACTTAGCGTTTCGGTTGTGGCCTCCCAACACCAAACTTAGAGTTTGACTGTGGGGGCTCTGTGTGGCTCTATTTTGAGAGGAGCTCTTCATGCTTCCTCTCCATAGTGACAGAGGGATATCCTTGGGCCTTAAATACCAAGGATTCTTCATTCACTTGAATGATCAACTCTCCTCTATCAACATCAATCACAGCCTTTGCTGTGGCTAGGAAGGGTCTGCCAAGGATGATGGATTCATCCATGCACTTCCCAGTCTCTAGGACTATGAAATCAGTAGGGATGTAATGGTCTTCAGCCTTTACCAGAACATCCTCTACAAGTCCATAGGCTTGTTTTCTTGAATTGTCTGCCATATCTAGTGAGATTTTTGCAGCTTGTACCTCAAAGATCCCTAACTTCTCCATCACAGAGAGAGGCATGAGGTTTACACTTGACCCTAAGTCACACAAGGCCTTCTTGAAGGTCATGGTGCCTATGGTACAAGGTATTGAAAACTTCCCAGGATCCTGTCTCTTTTGAGGCAGTTTCTGCCTAGACAAGCCATCCAGTTCTTTGGTGAGCAAAGGGGGTTCATCCTCCCAAGTCTCATTTCCAAATAACTTGTCATTCAACTTCATGATTGCTCCAAGGTATTTAGCAACTTGCTCTTCAGTGACATACTCATCCTCTTCAGAGGAAGAATACTCATCAGAGCTCATGAATGGCAGAAGTAAGTCCAATGGAATCTCTATGGTCTCGTTTTGAGCCTCAGATTCCCATGGTTCCTCATTGGGGAACTCATTGGAGGCCAGTGGATGCCCAGTGAGGCCTTCCTCAGTGGCGTTCACTGCCTCTCCTTCCTCCCAAAATTCGGCCATGTTGATGGCCTTGCACTCTCCTTTTGGATTTTCTTCTGTATTGCTTGGAAGAGTACTAGGAGGGAGTTCAGTAATTTTCTTGCTCAGCTGACCCACTTGTCCTTCCAAGTTTCTAATGGAGGACCTTGTTTCAGTCATGAAACTTTGAGTGGTTTTGATTAGATCAGAGACCATGGTTGCTAAGTCAGAGGTATTCTGCTTAGAGTTCTCTGTCTGTTGCTGAGAAGATGATGGAAAAGGCTTGCTATTGCTAAACCTGTTTCTTCCACCATTATTGTTATTGAAACCTTGTTGAGGTCTCTGTTGATCCTTCCATGAAAGATTGGGATGATTCCTCCATGAGGGATTATAGGTGTTTCCATAGGGTTCTCCCATGTAATTCACCTCTTCTATTGAAGGGTTCTCAGGATCATAAGCTTCTTCCTGAGATGAAGCTTCCTTAGTACTGCTTGGTGCATTTTGCATTCCAGACAGACTTTGAGAAATCATATTGACTTGTTGAGTCAATATTTTGTTCTGAGCCAATATGGCATTCAGAGTGTCAATCTCAAGAACTCCTTTCTTCTGACTAGTCCCATTGTTCACAGGATTTCTTTCAGAAGTGTACATGAATTGGTTATTTGCAACCATTTCAATTAGTTCTTGAGCTTCTGCAGGTGTCTTATTCAAATGAAGAGATCCTCCAGCAGAGCTATCCAAAGACATCTTGGATAGTTCAGAGAGACCATCATAGAAAATACCTATGATGCTCCATTCAGAAAGCATGTCAGAGGGACACTTTCTGATTAATTGTTTGTATCTTTCCCAAGCTTCATAGAGGGATTCTCCTTCCTTCTGTCTGAAGGTTTGGACTTCCACTCTAAGCTTACTCAATTTTTGAGGTGGAAAGAACTTTGCCAAGAAGGCATTGACTAGCTTTTCCCAAGAGTCCAGGCTTTCTTTAGGTTGAGAATCCAACCATGTTCTAGCTCTGTCTCTTACAGCAAAAGGGAATAGCATAAGTCTGTAGACCTCAGGGTCAACCCCATTAGTCTTGACAGTGTCACAGATTTGCAAGAATTCAGCTAAAAACTGATGAAGATCTTCCAATGGAAGTCCATGGAACTTGCAATTCTGTTGCATTAGAGAAACCAATTGAGGCTTAAGCTCAAAGTTGTTTGCTCCAATGGCAGGGATAGAGATGCTTCTCCCATAGAAGTCGGGGGTAGGTGCAGTAAAGTCACCCATCACCTTCCTTGCATTGTTGGCATTGTTGTTGTTTTCGGCTGCCATGTGTTCTTCTTCTTTGAAGAATTCGGTTAGGTCCTCTACAGAGAGTTGTGCTTTGGCTTCTCTTAGCTTTCTCTTCAAGGTCCTTTCAGGTTCAGGATCAGCCTCAACAAAAATGCTTTTGTCTTTGCTGCTGCTCATAAGAAAGAGAAGGGAACAAGAAAATGTGGAATCCTCTATGTCACAGTATAGAGATTCCCTTAGGTGTCAGAGGAAAAGAAGAGTAGAAGACAGAAGTAGAAAATTCGAACTTATCAGAGAAGATGGAGTTCGAATTTTGCATTAAGGAATAGTGTTAGTCCATAAATAGAAGGATGTGAGAAGGAGGGAAGTGATTTTCGAAAATTAAGTAAAAGATTTTAAAAAACATTTTGAAAAACATTAATTGATTTTCGAAAATGAAAGTGGAAAAGAAATCAAGTGATTTTTGAAAAAGAATTTGAAATTAGAAATCAAAAAGATTTGATTGAAAACTATTTTGAAAAAGATGTGGTTAAGAAGATATGATTAGTTTTAAAAAGATGTGATTGAGAAGATATGATTTGAAAAACATTTTTTAACAAAAAAGTTTGATTTTGAAAATTAATGACTTGGCTATCAAGAAAAGATATGATTCAGATATTTAAACCTTTCTCAACAGAAAAGGCAACATACTTGAAATGTTGAATCAAATCATTAATTGATAGCAAGTATTTTTAAAAATAGAAAGAAATTGATTTTGAAAAAGATTTGATTGAAAAGATATGATTTGAAAAAGATTTGATTTTGAAAAATTTTGAAAACTTGAAAAAAAATTGATTTGAAAACAAAATCTTCCCCCTTGTGCCATCCTGGCGTTAAACGCCCAGAATGGTGCACATTCTGGCGTTTAACGCCCAGAATTCTACCCTTTTGGGCGTTAAACGCCCAACCAGGTACCCTGGCTGGCGTTTAAACGCCAGTCTGTCCTTCTTCACTGGGCGTTTTGAACGCCCAGCTTTTTCTGTGCAATTCCTCTGCTGTATGTTCTGAATCTTCAATTCTCTGTATTATTGACTTGAAAAGACACAAATTAAAAATATTTTTGGATTTTTAAGAATAAGGAAAAATCAAAATGCAACAAGAATCAAATAACAATGCATGCAAGACACCAAACTTAGCAGTTTGTATACTACTGACACTAATAAAATGAGAATGCATATGAGACATACAAAACACTCAAGTCAAGAGAATTTAAAGATTAGAGTAAGAAATCATCAAGAATTATTTGAAGATCCTTAAGACACATGAATGAATGCATGCAATTGACACCAAACTTAAGATGAGACACTAGACTCAAACAAGAAATATTTTTGGTTTTTATGATTTTGTAATTTTTTTGGATTTTCGAAAATTAAGTGGGAAAAGAAGAAAATAAAGGTATCAAAATTCTTAATGAGAATTCCAGGAATCAGTGCAATGCTAGTCTAAGACTCCGGTCCAGGAATTAGACATGGCTTCACAGCCAGCCAAGCTTTCAAAGAAAGCTTCGGTCCAAAACACTAGACATGGCCAATGGCCAGCCAAGCCTTAGCAGATCACTGCTCCAAAAGCAAGATTGATAAAAATCAACAAGCTCTTGTGATGATAGGTTGAAACCTCGGTCCAATGAAATTAGACATGGCTTCACAGCCAGCCAGACTTCAACAAATCATCATGAAACTCTAGAATTCATCTTTAAGAACTCTGAAAAAAATATACCTAATCTAAGCAACAAGATGAACCGTCAGTTGTCCAAACTCAAACAATCCATGGCACTGATGTTACCGGACCAAAAGCTTGCTCAAAACTTGAACAATCCCCGGCAACGGCGCCAAAAACTTGGTGCGCGAAATTATGAACAATACTTTTCACAACTCTCATAATCCCCGGTCATGAACCCCAAAAACTTGGTGTTCAATACCATGGCATTAACACAACTTCGCACAACTAACCAGCAAGTGCACTGGGTCGTCCAAGTAATAAACCTTACGCGAGTAAGGGTCGATCCCACGGAGATTGTTAGTATGAAGCAAGCTATGGTCATCTTGTAAATCTTAGTCAGGCAAACTCAAATGGATATGGGTGATAAACGCATAAAACATAAAGATAAAGATAGAGATACTTATGTAATTCATTGGTAGGAATTTCAGACAAGCGTATGAAGATGCCTTCCCTTCCGTCTCTCTGCTTTCCTACTGTCTTCATCCAATCCTTCTTACTCCTTTCCATGGCAAGCTTAAGCAAGGGTTTCACCGTTGTCAGTGGCTACCTCCCATCCTCTCAGTGGAAATGTTCAACGCACCCTGTCACGGCACGGCTATCCATCTGTCGGTTCTCGATCAGGCCGGAATAGAATCCAGTGATTCTTTTGCGTCTGTCACTAACGCCCCGCCCTCAGGAGTTTGAAGCACGTCACAGTCATTCAATCATTGAATCCTACTCAGAATACCACAGACAAGGTTAGACCTTCCGGATTCTCTTGAATGCCGCCATCAGTTCTTGCCTATACCACGAAGATTCCGGTTAAAGAATCCAAGAGATATTCACCCAATCGAAGGTAGAACGAAGGTGATTGTCAGTCACACGTTCATAGGTGAGAATGATAATGAGTGTCACGGATCATCACATTCATCAAGTTGAAAAACAAGTGATATCTTAGAACAAGAACAAGCGGAATCGAATAGAAGAACAATAGTAATTGCATTAACACTCGAGGTACAGCAGAGCTCCACACCTTAATCTATGGTGTGTAGAAACTCCACCGTTGAAAATACATAAGAACAGGGTCTAGGCATGGCCGTGAGGCCAGCCTCCCAATGATCTAAGAACTAGATGTCCAAAGATGATCTAGAGATCTAAAGTGATCAAAAGATTCAAAGATCAAAAGATTAAAATACAATAGCAAAAGGTCCTACTTATAGAGAACTAGTAGCCTAAGGTTTACAAAGATGAGTAAATGACATAAAAATCCACTTCCGGGCCCACTTGGTGTGTGCTTGGGCTGAGCAATGAAGCATTTTTGTGTAGAGACTCCTCTTGGAGTTAAACGCCAGCTTTTATGCCAGTTTGGGCGTTTAACTCCCATTTTGGTGCCAGTTCCGGCGTTCAACGCTGGAATTCCTGAGGGTGACTTTGAACGCCGGTTTGGGCCATCAAATCTTGGGCAAAATATGGACTATCATATATTGCTGGAAAGCCCAGGATGTCTACTTTCCAACGCCATTGAGAGCGCGCCAATTGGGCTTCTGTAGCTCCAGAAAATCCACTTCGAGTGCAGGGAGGTCAGAATCCAATAGCATCTGCAGTCCTTTTCAGTCTCTGAATCAGATTTTTGCTCAGGTCCCTCAATTTCAGCCAGAAAATACCTGAAATCATAGAAAAACTCCCAAACTCATAGTAAAGTCCAGAAAAGTGAATTTTAACTAAAAACTAATAAAAATATACTAAAAACTAACTAGATCATACTAAAAACATACTAAAAACAATGCCAAAAACGTACAAATTATCCGCTCATCACATAGTCTTCCTCTGGGTCGCCTTCATATTACCCCAGATAATCAGTTGGAATAATCAAAATTGTTCCAAACATATCATCATCCCCTTTTTCGATGTACACTTCATCGACATCAACTTCCTTGCCTTTCTCGACCCCCAAGGAATGATCTATTGCTTTGCCTTTCTCCATCTTTACAGGAGATGGAATTCCCTTCGGGCACGTCTCTCCATCAGAAGGAAAGACAATTCGAGAATGAGCGGAAGGCGTTGCCCCCTTGCTTACATCTGCTTGAGGCTTTTTATTTTGATTGATATTTCTTCTACCCCTACCTCTTTGGTATCCTCTGACTCTAAGGACATAAGGACACATCATGGTCCTTAATCTTTTGCTGTACTAAAAAGTCTAGCAGGCCATCTCCAGCTCAAGGATACACAGATCAAACTTGTGACTCAAAATCATCAAGAGCCACATCAAAGTCGTAAGATATACCAACCATATTTACTCCAAAATATAGTTCAACGAATCTAGCATAAGCATCAAAAGGATCAACATCGACCTTCATTTCCTTCTTACCATCATCTAACTTTAGACGTCCTTCCATTATAGCTTCCTGAATTAAGTCCCTGAAACGAACACAACTGTTAGTCGAATGTTTAGTTGCTTGGTGAAATTTACAATAAGGTTCCCTTTCAAATCTTTCACCACAAGTAAGGTTCTAGCCTCAGACAGAATTAACTGTTTATCTTTAAGCAACACGTCAAAAATCTGATCAGTTTTCGAAATATCAAAACTATATTTCTTTCCATTTTTTAGTTTTGAATCATTCGACTTTTCATTACTAGGAAGCTTTTTAAGTAAAGAACAAACATATAGAGGATCTTTTTTAAGTTCGGCCATATCGATCTCTGCCTTGAAATCGAGTTCCTTTTCTGAAGACTCCATAGTCAAATAAGTGAATTTCTCTTTTTGGGTAAAAGGTTTACTCTTTGATTTCTGCTCATTCCTATGTTTATTTTTTTTCTTTTTTCATGAGTTTGACCTGACGAACCTTTTCATCTAAATGGGCTAAGTCAGGAATATGCACATTAAGCAACTTTTGACGCATATAAAATCCTAACCCCATAACTGCTATTTTCACAACTTCACTCTCAAGTAATGACACATAGCACCTACTTCTAGAATTTTTGAAATGTATCATGTAATCGTCAATGGTTTCACCATCTTCACGTTTCAAAGTAACTAGATCAGTAACTACCACATTCAATTCCCCTCGATAAAATTGAGCGTGAAAAGTAATTTTCAACTGATTCCATGTCGTTATCGAATTTGGTCTGAGATTCAAAAACCAAGTAAATGCAATCTTCGTTAACGAAGAAGGAAAAAAATCATTTTCAGATTCTCATTATTGGCTAGGTTTCCAATTTCGACCAAATATCGAGCAACATGTTTAGTAGTTGACTCTCTAATTTTTCCAGCAAATTTTGTGATTATCTTTGGATTTTTCACCCCTCTTGGAACTTCAGCCATTTGAACAACTTGAGGGAAAGCAGACACAAAATGAGATTGATTCATAAAACCGACATTTAATAATTCTCAGATTTGGTTGTAAAAAGTAAAAGAACATGAAATAAATACTTGTTTTGCAGTAATGGAGAATAGGTTGAGGTTTTGGAGACGCTCCATCTTCTGAATCTCTGCTTTCCTACTATCTTCTTCTTCATGCACGCAAGGCTCCTTCCATGGCAAGCTGTATGTTGGGTTTCACCATTGTCAATGGCTACCTCCCATCCTCTTAGTGAAAATGTTCAACGCGCTCTGTCACAGCACGGCTAATCATCTGTCGGTTCTCGATCATGTTGGAATAGGATCCATTGATCCTTTTGCGTCTGTCACTAACGCCCCACAATCGCGAGTTTGAAGCTCGTCACAGTCATTCAATCCCTGAGTCCTACTCAGAATACCACAGACAAGGTTTAGACCTTCCGGATTCTCAAGAATGGCCGCCAATGGGTTCTAGCTTATACCACGAAGATTCTGCTTAAGGAATCCAAGAGATACACACTTAATCGAAGGTAGAACAGAGGTGGTTGTCAGGCACACATTCATAGGTGAGAATGATGATGAGTGTCACAGATCATCACATTCATCAGGTTGAAGAACAAGTGGTATCTTAGAATAGAAGCAAGCGTGATTGAATGAGAAACAGTAGTAATTGCATTAATCCATCAAGACACAGCAGAGCTCCTCACCCCCAACCATGGGGTTTAGAGACTCATGCCATAGAAGATACAATATGAAACGTGTAATGTGTCATGAGATAAAGATACAATGTCAAAAGATCCTATTTATAGTGAACTAGTAACCTAGGATATACAGAAATGAGTAAATGACGTAAAAATCCACTTCCGGGGTCCACTTGGTGTGTGCTTGGGCTGAGCATTGAAGCTTTCATGTGTAGAGACTTTTCCTGGAGTTAAACGCCAGCTTTTGTGCCAGTTTGGGCGTTTAACTCCAATTTTTGTGCCAGTTCCGGCGTTAAACGCCGGGAATTCTGAAGCTGATTTGGAACGCCAGTTTGGACCATCAAATCTCGGGTAAAGTATGAACTATTATACATTGCTGGAAAGCCCAGGATGTCTACTTTCCAACGCAATTAAGAGCGCGCCAATTGGGTATCTGTAGCTCCAGAAAATCCACTTCGAGTGCAGGGAGGTCAGAATCTAACAGCGTCTGCAGTCCTTTTTCAGCCTCTAAATCAGATTTTTGCTCAGGTCCCTCAATTTCAGCCAGAAATTACCTGAAATCACAGAGAAACACATAAACTCATATTAAAGCCCAGAAAAGTGAATTTTAAATAAAAACAAATAAAAACATACTAAAAACTAACTAAAATCTACTAAAACATACTGAAAACAATGCCAAAAAGCGTATAAATTATCCGCTCATCACAACACCAAACTTAAATTGTTGCTTGTCCCCAAGCAACTGAAAATCAAATAGGATAAAAAAAAAGAGAATATACTATAGACTCCAAAATATCAATGAAACTTAGCTCTAATTAGATGAGCGGGACTAGTAACTTTTTGCCTCTGAACAGTTTTGGCATCTCACTTTATCCTTTGCAGTTTAGAATGATTGGCATCTATAGGAACTCAGAATTCAGATAGTGTTATTGATTCTCCTAGTTAAGTATGATGATTCTTGAACACAGCTACTTTATGAGTCTTGGCTGTGGCCCAAAGCACTCTGTCTTCCAGTATTACCACCGGATACATACATGCCACAGACACATAACTGGGTAAACCTTTTCAGATTGTGACTTAGCTTTGCTAGAGTCCCTAATTAGAGGTGTCCAGGGTTCTTAAGCATGCTCTTTTTGCCTTGGATCACTTTTTATTTTTACCCTTGCCTTTTTGTTTAAAAGGGCTATTGGCTTTTTCTGCTTGCTTTTTTTTTTTGAATTCACTGCTTTTCCTTGCTTTAAGAATCAATCTGATGATTTTTCAGATCCTCAATAACATTTCTCCTTTTCCATCATTGTTTCAAGAGCCAACAAGTTTAACATTCTTTAATCAACAAATTCAAAAGACATATGCACTGTTCAAGCATTCATTCAGAAAATAAAAAGTATTGTCACCACATCAAACTAATTCAACTAGTTTCAGAGATGAATTCAAAATCCTGTACTTCTTGTCCTTTTGTGATTAAAGCATTTTTCATTTAAGAGAGGTGATGGATTCATAGGACATTCATAGCTTTAAGACATGAACCTTAAATTTCATTAATCATGAATTAAGAACAAGACTCAAAAATAAATATAAGATAAGACTAACAGTAATAGAAAACAAAAATTTAAATGACTCTAAAATAGACTCCTAATGATAGAGGTTATCACAGAGTTAGGACTCAATGATGATTGGATTTTTGACGGTTTAGAATTTCACTAATGAATTCTCGTTGTAAAGTATAGTTCCTAAACCAAACAATAATCCTTTCATACAGAAAGTTGTTTGTTACTCGTACAAACCCCTAAATTTATAAACCGAAGTATTGAACCTCGGGTCGTTCTCCCTAGGAATTGTAATGAAGTGTTTTGTTATTGGTTGTGAGTTATTTTTGGGGTTTTGATAAGAAACATGGAAGTTAAATGCTAAAAAGTAAACTAATGGCTAAAAAGATCTTGGCAAGGGTTGGTAGTCAAGGATCTCTATCCTAATCACTAACCACAATATGAGAATTGGCAAGGATTAATCTCATTAAATCATCCTCTAACTAGTAGTAAAGGAAAGTCAAATGAGCTATATCAATCTTAGTCCATAAGCCCTAACTCTCCACTAATTCAATTAGTGAGAACTAGAGTCAATGGATCCCAATCATCAATTACTTGGACATTAGTAACTCAAGAGTTCCTAAGTTACCTTTCCAAGCCAAGAATATAAAACTCTACTCTAGAATCCAACCAAGCATTTCATCAAACACTTGGAAGGCATAAAAGGAAAGCATAGTAAATCAACAACAAGAACGAATTCTAACAACAATTATTGAAAGGAATTAACAACAACAATAAAAAAAACACATTTATTATGAATTACCTTGATTGAATTGAAAGAAAGTAGAAGAAACAAAAGTAGATCTACAACAAAATACAAGAACAACCTAAAGGAAGTTACAACAAAAGAATAGAGGAAGATGAATGTAACAACAAGGAATTGAAAGGTAGAAGTAGAAGAAAGCAAAGATTAAAATCTAGATCTAAGAACTAAACCTAATCCTAATCCTAATTCTAGAGAGAAGTGAGAGCTTCTCTCTCTAGAAACTACTTCTAACTACTAAACTAAGCTAAACTAAAACTAATGGTAACTAACATGTGTTTCCCTCTTCATTCCTTGGGTTAAATAGCATCAGAAATGAGTTGGATTGGACCCACAAGGCTTTAGAATTCGCTGGCCACGTTTTGCTTTAAGTGAACCAGGTGGCAGCAACGGCGCGTGCGCGTACGCGTCACCATGCGCGGTTCAACCATAGCAAATCTTACATCATTTCGAAGCCCCGGATGTTAGCTTTCCAACCCAACTAGAACCGCATCATTTGGATCTCTGTAGCTCAAGGTATGGTCATTTAAGTGCAAAGAGGTCGGCTTGACAACTTTCCGGTTCTTTCATTTCTTCATGAGTTCTCCAACTTTTCATGCTTTTCCTTCATTCCCTTGGTCCAATCCTTGCCTCCTAAATCTGAAATCACTTAGCAAACATATCAAGGCATCTAATGGAATCAAGGAGAATTAGATTTAGCTATTTTAAGTCCTAAAAAGCATGTTTTCACTCTTAAGCACAATTAAAGGAGAAGTTATAAAACCGTGCTATTTCAATGGATAAATGTGGGTAAAAGGTCATAAAATCCCTTAAATCAAGCATAAGATAAACCCTACAAATGGGGTTTATCAACCTCTCCACACTTAAACCAAGCATGTCCTCATGCTTAAACCAAGAGAAAGCAAAGGGCATCAACATTTATTCAATGGAAACTAACTAAATGCAATCTACCTACATGCAACTATCTAAATGAATGCAATTGCTTGGTCAAAATAAATCAATTTCCAAGAAGCATATATGCACAAGGGCTAAGGACTAGCAAGTCTAATCCACAATTGAATTGAGTTATTAAATATTTTTACAAACTTGCATGAGAAGAGATGATCATAGGTGGAAACATGTAATTGAGCATCAAACCCTCACCGGATGTGTTTGCACTCTATTCGCTCAAGTGTTTAGGGTTGATTCTCTCAATTCTCTCCTAATCATGCTTTCTAAGATTTGTTTTTCTTCTAACAATCAACAAATATTTCATGCATGCATACATATATCATGAGGTCTTTTCATAGGTTGTAATGGAGTTAGGGTCAAGGTAGGATGCATATTTGGTTAAGTGAGCTTGGAATTTGAATCTTTGATAAGCTTAAACTTTCCACTTAACCTATATAATAACCTATACAATTAAATTCTACTCTAACTACCCATTCCTCACTTTTCCACATACCCATGCATTTCCTTTTCATTTCATAACACTTATGCATTGATCTTTATTGGACTTTGCTTTACTTGGGGCATTTTGTCCCCTTTTTATTACTTTTCTTTTTTTTCTTTCTTTTTCTATTTTTTTCTTTTCCATATTATTTTTTTCTTTTTCTTTTATTTTGTCTTTCTCATTTTTTTTCTTTTTTTTATACAAAAGCATCAATGCATAAGGTTTTACATTTGATTAATACATGAGCATATACCCGATTCCTAATATTTCAAATAATAATACAAAACTACCCTTTTATTCACCCAATGTCCCAAGGTTTCCACACTTGAATGATACTCACATACACTAGCCTAAGCTAATCAAAGATCGAAATTAAGGGATAATTATTGTTTTTCGCTTTAAGGCTTGTAATGTGCTAAAATAAGAATAAGTGGGTTAAGCGTAGGCTCAAAGTTGGCTAACAAAGGTTGATAAAAGGTAGGCCATTTGGGTAAGTGAACTAATCAAAATGATGGCCTCAATCATATAAATGTATGAATACACAAAATAATGGACATAAAGAATCAAACAAATCAAAGATTACAATCATAGGAAGAGAATAATGCACACAAGAAGGAAAATAAGTGGTTATAAGATGTAACCACACCATTAGGCTCAAAACTCACTTGCTTGTGTTCTTAGCTCAAAAACATGATCCATAATATATATAATTCAAGCAAGTTTAATGAGAAAGTTTTTCACTCAAATCAATTGAGGTGCCCTATAGATAGAAATCCTTGAAAAATTTCATTATTTTGACTAAGCTTATTGTGTATATATATGCAAAAATAAGAAAATGCAACAAAAATCGTAAAATCCTAGAATGAAATGCAAAAGTGTTGGAATTAGAAACTTGTCACCCAAAATCGCCGACCGGTCGGACGACCTCCCCACACTTAAAAGTTTGCACCGTCCTCGGTGCATTCAAAGATGAGCGAGGGGGTACGGCGACTCTCCGGATTGCTGCGTGTTCTTAGTCTTGCTTCCGTTATTGCTTGTGGTTCATTGTTCATGAAAAAACAAAAATATAACACCATAAGATGAGAAGATATAAAAATAAGGAAGCATACATTGTTGGAATGAGGTACTAATCACTAGAATTGAGTGAGTGAATTAGTGTGACATTAATGACAAATAAGTGTGTGAATTCTAAATTACTTGGTTTAGAACACACATTAGCATAAAAGGGCGATGTCACAAAAGAAGCATGCACTTTACTCATTCTAGTATGCTTGAGATGCTTTAAGTGAACTTGTAAGGTAAAACAAGCATTAAAGAAGCATGAAAACATTCAAGCCAAACACATATGGATGCATATGATTATGAAATACAATATATTAAGGTAAATGCATAACATCCATCAAGAAATTGCCCACTCAAAGAGAGAGTTCAAATCACATGGTGGCTAGCTACAACATGTAATTCAAAAGAGTTACAAGCTCGAAGGCAATTCTCATCACTTGGTATTTTTCAAAAGATAAGCATGAAAAACTCAAAACCAAATAGCAAAATATAACCTCAACATAGAATCCAACAAAGATTGTAAGCATAATGATGTGAAGATAACATCCCTTTTTAGTACTCAACAGCAATTAATGGTAAACAAGAATAACAATCCAACACTTACAATGAAAAGGAAAAAATGAAATGAAAACTAACTAAAACTAACTAATCGACTAACTAATTAACTAACTAAAATAAATGGTTATCCATGGTGTTTGGAAGTGTTGGATGAGGGGTAGGAGGAGGGAAGAAGAAAGGAGAATGAAAGAAATAGAAAGAGGAGAAGAAACGAAATGTAGTGAAGGAAGGAAATCCGCGCGTACACACGCATGGCGCGTGAGCACGGATGGTGGTGTAATGGACGCGACGCGTACGCGTACAGAGTGCGTCCGCGTCGATGGCTTATTCCGAGAGTGGCGCGTACGCGTCATGTACGCAAGCGCGTAAATAGGTTTGTGCCAAAGGCACAACGTTGGCGCGGCGCAGGCACAACTCTCTGGAAAAATGCATGGAGGGTGGAACTTCTCAATCCACGCGTACGCACGCATGGCGCGCTCGCGTGGATGGTTCAAAATGCTTGATGCACGCGTACGCACGCAGTGCGCGTACGCGTGGATGGTGCTCTATTTTTTCAAAAATTTTTGCTATGTTTTTTTTTGCACCAATACAAGCATTCCAAACCTCCAAACAGCTACCAAAATACCATAAAACCTTATTTAACATACTAAACTACCAATTAAACTCTACCAACTAATCTAAACATGAAATTAAACTAATTCTATCAATATGTACAAAAGAGAAAATGAAAAGAATTTACCATGGTGGGGTGTCTCCCACCTAGCACTTTTATTTATTGTCCTTAAGTTGGACTTATGGGGAGCTCCTCCTCAAGGTGGCTTGTGCTTGTACTCATCTTGGAACTCTCACCAATGCTTGGTTCTCCATTGTGCCCCAAGATTTCCTATGGGTTGAGCCAAGTGTTGATGGAGTTCTTCACAAGCTTGGGGCTCCCAATGTTGATCCTCTTTTTTTAATCTGGGATCCCACACTTTGTTTTCACACCCTTCTAGAAGTTGATCATCATTATTGGTCCATCCGGGTAGTGAACAAGATGAATTCTCTATGAAGTGCCCAACAATCCTCCTAGACCCATCTATTTGAGCACTATTCCCACCTTTGTATTCAACTCTTGAAGTATCAACCAAAATGAGCCTTGATTTGCAACGCCAACCATGAAACATCTTTCGCTTACGCTTCATCCCACAAAGAATCCTAAGTTGACCATCCATTTCAAGCAAGCCGTACTCAAGTGGTACAATAAAGCTAATAGAAATGAATTTTACCCACTCAAGTGAAGGGGTAGATGACAACCTAGGCAAAGATGCTTCCAGCGATCTTGACAAAGCATAACCAACCCTCGTCCTTCTATTTCTAAGGACTTCCACCTCTTCACAAGATCTCTTAATCTCAATCCTTTGTTCAAAAATTCTATCTAAACCTTTTCCTTTACTCAAATCATAATAGGGAGGGTGAGAAAAATTTACCTCCTCAACGCTTTCAAATCCAACGGGAGAAGGTTCTTCAAGTTCAAAGGATTCTCCACCATTAGGACTTGATGCTTGATCTTCATCACCAAGGGAGCTCAATTCTTTCTCTATCCCATCCAAGTCTTCATATGGAATATGCCTTGGAAGGTGTGCACTTTCCTCCCTAGCATCAATTTCAATCATCTTGGAGGGGTTTTCTTCAACTCTATGTTCCCATGGAGGCTCCGCATCTCCTAAGTCTTCTATCACTTCTTCCTTGTCTTCAACAATTAAAGCTTCCTCAAATTGTTCCAATACAAAGCAACTTCCTTCATTTCCCACCGGAGTTTCCAATCTCTCCTTCATGCTATGTTCTTCATTCGATTCTCCACATGTAGCCATGGGAGTTCCTTGAGTGTTCAAGCATTGGGAGGTTAATTGATTTGTTACCGCATCCAAGGCGGCCATGAAATTTTGCACATCCCTTTTCATCTCTTCTTGCCCTTGAACAAGAACACCAAGGGTTTCATCCATTAGAGATTGGGGTGGGTGGAAGGATTCATCATTTTGGGGAAGGGTTCATAGTAGGAAGATGGTTCTTCTTGGTAGAGTTGTGGTGGTTCAATATTCTCCACTTTTTCCACTTGTTGCACAACATGCTCCATGGTTGCTTGAAATTGATCCAATGCTTCCTTGAGACGATCCCTTGACTCTTGTTCCGCTTGGATATCATGATAGGGATTATATGACTCTTGGATCGATGGAAATGAATATTCTTCCATGTGAGGTTGTGGTGGAAGGTAAAATTCATCTTGTGGTTGAAAATTTTCATTTATTGGAGGTGGCTCTTGAAAATATTGATGTTGGAGTGGTGGTGGCTCTATATGTGGTTCATATGGCTCATATGGTTGTTGGAATGGTGGATATGGATTAAGGTCATATGAAGGTGGTTGGTAAGAAGGGGCTTGTGAGTATGGTTGGGAGTTATGTTGAGGGTATGGATCATAGGCATATGGTGGTGGTTCTTGAAAGTCACAAGGTGATTCACCATAGCCATTAGATTGATATGTATCATAGAATGGCTCTTCTTCATAGTGCATTGGTGGAGGTTGTTGCCATGAGGATTGATCATATGCATATGGCTCCTCCCATCTTTGGTTGTCCCATCCTTGATACACATCTTCATTGTGGCTCCCATCACCTACAACATAGTTGTAATCACACTCATAGCCAAAATGAGAATTCATGGTGAAAAGAGAAAACAAAAATCAAAAGCTAATAGAAAACAAGAGAAACAAAATTCTACAAATAGCAAACAAAACAAAAAAGCAAGATATTCACACTATTCACATATGCACAATAACCAATAACATAACACCATTGCAAGTCCCCGGCAACGGCGCCATTTTGATGATTGGATTTTTGACGGTTTAGAATTTCACTAATGAATTCTCGTTGTAAAGTATAGTTCCTAAACCAAACAATAATCCTTTCATACAAAAAGTTGTTTGTCACTCGTACAAACCCCTAAATTTATAAACCGAAGTATTGAACCTCGGGTCGTTCTCCCTAGGAATTGTAATGAAGTGTTTTGTTATTGGTTGTGAGTTATTTTTGGGGTTTTGATAAGAAACATGGAAGTTAAATGCTAAAAAGTAAACTAATGGCTAAAATGATCTTGGCAAGGGTTGGTGGTCAAGGATCTCTATCCTAATCACTAACCACTGGTGCACAAAATTGCAATCACACTTTTGCAATCCCGCACAACTAACCAGCAAGTGCACTGGGTCATCCAAGTAATACCTTGCGTGAGCAAGGGTCGATCCCACGGAGATTGTCGGCTTGAAGCAAGCTATGGTTATCTTGTAAATCTTAGTTAGGATATCAGAAATTATCAGGATTGATTGTGAAAAGCAAAAGAACGTGAAATAAGTACTTGTTTTGCAGTAATGGGGCATAGGTTGAGGTTTTGGAGATGCTCCATCTTCTGAATCTCTGCTTTCCTACTGTCTTCTTCTTCAAACACGCTAAGCTCCTTCCATGGCAAGCTGTATGCAAGGGTTTCACCGTTGTCAATGGCTACCTCCCATCCTCTCAGTGGAAATGTTCAACGCACCCTGTCACGGCACGGCTATCCATTTGTCGGTTCTCGATCAGGCCGGAATAGAATCCAATGATTCTTTTGCGTCTGTCACTAACGCCCCGCCTTCAGGAGTTTGAAGCTCGTCACAATCATTCAATCATTGAATCCTACTCAGAATACCACAGATAAGGTTTAGACCTTCCGGATTCTCTTGAATGCCGCCATCAGTTCTAGCTTATACCACGAAGATTCCGGTTAAAGAATCCAAGAGATATCTACTTAATCTAAGGTAGAACGGAGGTGGTTGTCAGGCACACGTTCATAGTTGAGAATGATGATGAGTGTCACGGATCATCACATTCATCCGGTTTAAGAACAAGTAGTATCTTAGAATAGAAGCAAGCATGATTGAATGAGAAACAGTAGTAATTGCATTAATCCATCAAGACACAGCAGAGCTCCTCACCCCCAACCATGGGGTTTAGAGACTCATGCCGTTGAAAGTACACAAAGAAACGTGTAAAGTGTCATGAGATACTGATACAATGTCCAAAGATCCTATTAATAGTAAACTAGTAACCTAGGGTATACAGAAATGAGTAAATGACGTAAAAATCCACTTCTGGGTCCACTTGGTGTGTGCTTGGGCTGAGCAATGAAGCATTTTCGTGTAGAGACCTTTTCTGGAGTTAAACGCCAGCTTTCATGCCAGTTTGGGCGTTTAACTCCAAGTTTTATGCCAGTTCCAGCGTTTAACGCTGGGATTCCTGAGGGTGACTTTGAACGCCGATTTGGGCCATCAAAACTTGGGCAAAGTATGGACTATCATATATTGCTGGAAAGCCCAGGATGTCTACTTTCCAAAGCCGTTGAGAGCGCGCCAATTGGGCTTCTGTAGCTCCAGAAAATTCACTTCGAGTGCAGGGAGGTCAGAATCCAACAGCATCTGCAGTCCTTTTCAGTTTCTGAATCAGATTTTTGCTCAGAACCCTCAATTTCAGCCAGAAAATACCTGAAATCACAGAAAAACACACAAACTCATAGTAAAGTCCAGAAAAGTGAATTTTAACTAAAAACTAATAAAAATATACTAAAAACTAACTAGATCATACCAAAAACATACTAAAAACAATGCCAAAAAACGTATAAATTATCCGCTCATCAACCACAATATGAGAATTGGCAAGGATTAATCTCATTAAATCATCCTCTAACTAGTAGTAAAGGAAAGTCAAATGAGCTATATCAATCCTAGTCCATAAGTCCTAACTCTTCACTAATTCAATTAGTGAGAACTAGAGTCAATGGATCCCAATCATCAATTACTTGGACATTAGTAACTCAAGAGTTCCTAAGTTACCTTTCCAAGCCAAGAACATAAAACTCTACTCTAGAATCCAACCAAGCATTTCATCAAACACTTGGAAGGCATAAAAGGAAAGCATAGTAAATCAACAACAAGAACGAAATCTAACAACAATTACTGAAAGGAATCAACAACAACAATCAAAAGAAACACATTTATTATGAATTACCTTGATTGAATTGAAAGAAAGTAGAAGAAACAAAAGTAGATCTACAACAAAATACAAGAACAACCTAAAGGAAGTTACAAAAAAAGAATAGAGGAAGATGAATGTAACAACAAGGAATTGAAAGGTAGAAGTAGAAGAAAGCAAAGATTAAAATCTAGATCTAAGAACTAAACCTAATCCTAATCCTAATTCTAGAGAGAAGTGAAAGCTTCTCTCTCTAGAAACTACTTCTAACTACTAAACTAAGCTAAACTAAAACTAATGGTAACTAACATGTGTTTCCCTCTTCATTTCTTGGGTTAAATAGCATCAGAAATGAGTTGGATTGGACCCACAAGGCTTTAGAATTCGCTGGCCACGTTTTGCTTTAAGTGAACCAGGTGGCAGCAACGGCGCGTGCGCGTACTATGCGCATACGCGTCACCATGCGCGGTTCAACCATAGCAAATCTTATATTGTTTCGAAGCCCCGTATGTTAGCTTTCCAACCCAACTGGAACCGCATCATTTGGACCTTTGTAGCTCAAGTTATGGTCATTTAAGTGCGAAAAGGTCGGCTTGACAGCTTTCCGGTTCTTTCATTTCTTCATGAGTTTTCCAACTTTTCATGCTTTTCCTTCATTCCCTTGGTCCAATCCTTGCCTCCTAAATCTGAAATCATTTAGCAAACATATCAAGGCATCTAATGGAATCAAGGAGAATTAGATTTAGCTATTTTAAGTCCTAAAAAGCATGTTTTCACTCTTAAGCACAATTAAAGGAGAAGTTATAAAACCATGCTATTTCAATGGATAAAATGTGTGTAAAAGGTCATAAAATCCCTTAAATCAAGCACAAGATAAACCCTACAAATGGGGTTTATCACTCAACAACCTTGATTTTGAGAAGTGGATGCTCCCTCAACTTGTAGGGTATTTGACCCTTCAAGGGAGAACTTCTGGCGCTTTAGCTCCTGTAGCTCACGCCCTTGCTTCTCTTGTTCCTTCAGAAATTTGCAGAGCATGCAGTTTTGATTCTGCTGTTCTTCCTTAATTTGTTCCATAGTTTCTTGCAACTTGGCAACAGATGCTTCTAGGCTGGCCCAGTAGTCAATTTCAGGAAGTTCAGGGAGGAATTCCTGTGCCCTCCTTTTGATAGAGTTATCTTGCATTTGTCCTTCCATTGACTTCTTGGTGATTGGATGTTCAATTGGGATGAATTCATCTACTCCCATCCTCACCCCATCATCTTTACATAGCAAAGAGATTAAGCTTGGGTAAGCCAGTTTGGCTTCAGTGGAGTTCTTGTTTGCAATTGTGTAAATCTCACAAGCAATCAGATGATGAATCTCTACTTCTTTTCCGAGCATAATGCAATGAATCATCACTGCTCTCTTGACCGTGACCTCAGAACGGTTGGTAGTGGGCAATATAGAACGCCCAATGAAGTCTAGCCAACCTCTTGCAATTGGTTTGAGATCTCCCCTTTTGAGTTGGTTTGGGACACCTTTTGAATTGGTTGTCCATTTAGTTCCAGGGAGTCATATGTCCTCTAGAACTTGATCCAACCCCTTATCTACTCTCACCATTCTCCTATTAAAGGATTCAGGACCATCTTGTAGTTGAGGTAACTTGAAGACCTCTCTTATTTTGTCCAGATGGAAGTAAATAATTCTCCCTCTGACCATGGTTCTGTAGGTATGAAAAGCAGTTCCAGTCATTCTCTGCTTATCTGTTAGCCACAGATTTGAGTAGAATTCCTGAACCATGTTTCTTCCAACCTTTGTCTCAGGGTTGGTTAGAACTTCCCATCCTCTGTTTCTAATTTGCTCTTGGATCTTCAGATATTTGTCTTCTTTTAGATCGAATTTAACTTCCGGGATCACTGACCTTAGACCCATTATTTTGTGGTAATGGTCTGCATGTTCTTTGGTTAAGAACTTCTCTTGACTCCAAAGATTCTTTGGATTATTCTCTTTCTTGCCTTTTGAATTGGTTTGTTTTCCCTTAGGAGCCATGATCTTGATAAATCTTGGCTTAGTGATCACGGAAAAGCACACCAAACTTAGAGGTTTGCTTGCCCTCAAGCAAAAGAAAGGAAAGAGGAGAGAGAGGAGGAGAGCAAATTCGAATGGTGGGGAGAGGGGTATGGCCGAACGTGTATTTATAAGGGAGGGGGAGAGATTTTGAAAATTTTGAAGGAGATTTGAGAAGATATGGAAAGAATTTGAGAAGATATTTGAGTTTTTGAAGAAGATTTGGAAAGGATTTGAAAGAGATTTGAAGAATGATTTAGAAAATTGTTTAATTTTTGAAATTTGAAGGTGAATGATGAAAGTTTGTAATGTGTTTATGCAGAAAATTATGGATCAAAATAAGAAAGTTCGAAAAAATTTGAAGTGGAAAGCAAAATCTCTGTCCCCTACCATTCTGGGCGTTTAACGCCCAATTGGTGGCCATTATGGGCGTTTAACGCCCAGCCAGGTACCCTGGCTGGCGTTAAACGCCAGAAACCCTTCATCACTGGGCGTTTTGCTGAACGCCCATGACGCTGCAATTCTGGCGTTAAACGCCCAAAATGGTACCCATTCTAGCGTTTAACGCCCAAAATGGTACCTTTACTGGCGTTAAACGCCCAGAATGGTATCCATTCTGGCGTTTAACTCCTAGAGTACCCCTTACTGGCGTTTTCTTGCCAGCAAGCTCCTTTTCTCTGCTTTTTGTACTGAATCCTTCTATAACTCTGTGAATTCCTTCAATTTCGATGATCAACCTTGAAGAATATGTGTCAAACTATTAAATAAAACAGATAACCTGCTAATGACTGGGTTGCCTCCGAACAAGCGCTTCTTTATTGTCTTTAGCTGGACCTTTACTGAGACTCATTCAAGCCTCAGTTTTGAGCATTCCTGCTCAAAATTGCTTTCAAGATAATGTTTGATTCTCTGTCCATTAACAATGAACTTTTTGTCAGAATCAATATCCTGAAGCTCAACATATCCATATGGTGAGACTCCTGTAATCACATATGGACCCCTCCACCGGGATTTAAGTTTTTCTGGGAATAGTCTGAGCCTAGAGTTGAAGAGCAGAACTTTTTGTCCTGGCTCAAAGACTCTGGATGACAACTTCTTGTCATGCCACTTCTTTGCCTTTTCCTTATAAATTTTTGCATTTTCAAAGGCACTGAGTTTGAACTCCTCTAGCTCATTTAGCTGGAGCAATCTTTTTTCACCGGCTAACTTAGCATCCATGTTTAGGAATCTGGTAGCCCAGTAGGCTTTATGTTCCAGTTCCACAGGCAGATGACAGGCCTTCCCATACATAAGTTGGTATGGAGATGTTCCTATAGGAGTCTTGAATGCTGTTCTGTATGCCCACAGAGCATCATCCAAGCTCTTTGCCCAATCCTTTCTACGGGCAATAACAGTCCATTCCAAGATTCTTTTTAGCTCTCTATTAGAGACTTCAGCTTGCCCATTTGTCTGTGGATGATACGGAGTTGCTATTTTGTGGCTAATTCCATATCAAACCATAGCAGAGTACAACTGTTTATTGCAGAAATGAGTGCCCCCATCACTGATTAGTACTCTGGGAACACCAAACCTGCTGAAGATGTGTTTCTGGAGGAATTTCAGCACGGTTTTAGTATCATTATTGGGGGTGGCAATTGCTTCTACCCATTTAGATACATAGTCTACTGCCACCAGAATATAAGTGTTTGAGTATGATGGTGGGAAGGGACCCATGAAGTCAATACCCCATACATCAAACAATTCAATCTCTAAGATCCCTTGTTGAGGCATGGCGTAACCATGAGGCAAGTTACCAGCTCTTTGGCAACTGTCACAGTTACGCACAAACTCTCGGGCATCCCTATAGAGAGTAGGCCAGTAGAAGCCGCATTGGAGGACTTTAGTGGCTGTTCGCTCACTTCCGAAATGTCCCCCATACTGTGATCCATGGCAATGCCATAGGATCCTTTGTGCTTCCTCTCTAGGTACACATCTGCGGATTATTCCGTCTGCACATCTCTTAAAGAGATATGGCTCATCCCATAGGTAGTACTTGGCATCTGAAATTAATTTTTTTCTTTGCACCCTGCTGTACTCCTGGAGCTTTATAGTTTGCAATATCTGCAAACCATGGTTCTTCCTGAATAGCAAAGAGTTGCTCATCTGGAAAGGTCTCAGAGATCTCAGTAGAGGGGAGGGACGCCCCAGCTACTGGTTCTATCCGGGACAAGTGATCAGCTACCTGGTTCTCTGTCCCTTTTCTGTCTCTTATTTCTATATCAAACTCTTGCAGAAGCAACACCCATCTTATGAGCCTGGGTTTTGAATCCTGCTTTGTGAGTAAGTACTTAAGAGCAGCATGGTCAGTGTACACAATCACTTTTGATCCTACTAAATAGGATCTAAACTTGTCAATGGCATAAACCACTGTAAGTAACTCTTTTTCTGTGGTTGTGTAATTCTTTTGTGCGTCATTTAGAATATGGCTAGCATAATAAATGACTTGCAGAAGCTTGTTGTGCTTCTGTTCCAACACTGCACCAATAGTATGGTCACTGGCATCACACATTAGTTCGAATGGCAGTGTCCAGTCTGGTGCAGAGATAACTGGTGCTGTGACCAGCTTGGCTTTCAGAAGGTCAAACACCTGCAGACATTCCTTATCAAAGATAAATGGTGTGTCTGCAGCTACTTGCTATGGGTTGGTTATTCAACAACCTCTTAGCTTGATCTTTTACAGCAAATGAAAACAGTAATAATCTGTAGACATCCTGATCCACTCTTTATCATGTACTGTGTCAGCAATTTGTAAGAACTGTGCCAGAAACTCAGTAGGTTCTTCTTGTGGAAGACCGGAATACTGGCAATTTTGCTACACCATGATAATGAGTTGAGGATTTAGCTCAAAGCTGCTTGCTTTAATGGGAGGTATACAGATGCTACTCCCATATGCAGCTGTAATGAGGTTAGCATATGACCCCAGAGTCCTTCTGGACTGCTCAATTCCACTTAGGTCCATGATGGAGAAAGGGAGATGATACGGATTGCAAGTAGATTATTTTTTTTAAAAAAGTAACCAAAAATAATAAAATGAAATAAATAGAAAATAAAATAAAAATTTGAAAACCAAAAGAGAATAAAATCAAAGCAAACTGAAAACTAAATTAATTAATTAATTAAAAAGATTTTGGAATTAGCAATTAAAAAGATATGATTGAAAATTGTTTTGAAAAAGATTTGATTTTTTTTTTTGAAATGAGGAAAGAGAAAAACAACAAAATGACACCAAACTTAAAATTTTTAGAAAATCAAACACAAATTTTCAAAAATCTAAAGGAAAACACAAGGAAGACACCAAACTTAGAATTTTTAAAGATCAAGAAAGGACTAAGAACATGCAAATTCGAAAAATTAAAAGAAAACAAAAGCATGCAATTGACACCAAACTTAAAATATGAAACTAGACTCAAATAAAAGACTCTAAACCAACAAAATAAAATACTCCTAATCTAAGTAACAAGATAAACCGTCAGTAGTCCAAACTCGAACAATCCCCAGCAACGGCGCCAAAAACTTGGTGCACGAAATCACAATCACACTTTTGCAATTCCGCACAACTAACCAGCAAGTGCACTGGGTCGTCCAAGTAATACCTTACGTGAGTAAGGGTCGATCCCACAGAGATTGTCGGCTTGAAGCAAGCTATGGTTATCTTGTAACTCTTAGTCAGGATATCAATAATTCTCAGATTTGGTTGTAAAAAGTAAAAGAACATGAAATAAATACTTGTTTTGCAGTAATGGAGAACAGGTTGAGGTTTTAGAGATGCTCCATCTTCTGAATCTCTGCTTTCCTACTGTCTTTTTCTTCATGCACACAAGGCTCCTTTCATGGCAAGCTGTATGTTGGGTTTCACCGTTGTCAATGGCTACCTCCTGTCCTCTCAGTGAAAATGTTCAATGCGCTCTATCACAGCATGGCTAATCATCTGTCGGTTCTCGATCATATCAGAATAGGATCCATTGATCCTTTTGCATCTGTCACTAACGCCCCACAATCGCGAGTTTGAAACTCGTCACAGTCATTCAATCCCTGAATCCTACTCAGAATACCACAGACAAGGAATCCAAGAGATAAACACTCAATCGAAGGTAGAACGGAGGTGGTTGTCAGGCACACGTTCATAGGTGAGAATGATGATGAGTGTCACGGATCATCACATTCATCAGGTTGAAGAACAAGTGGTATCTTAGAATAGAAGCAAGCGTGATTGAATGAGAAACAGTAGTAATTGCATTAATCCATCAAGACACAGCAGAGCTCCTCACCCCCAACCATGGGGTTTAGAGACTCATGCCGTAGAAGATACAATATGAAATGTGTAATGTGTCATGAGGTAAAGATACAATGTCAAAAGATCCTATTTATAGTGAACTAGTAACCTAGAATATACAAAAATGAGTAAATGACGTAAAAATCGACTTCCGGGGTCCACTTGGTGTGTGCTTGGGTTGAGCATTGAAGCTTTCATATGTAGAGACTTTTCCTGGAGTTAAACGCCAGCTTTTGTGCCAGTTTGGGCGTTTAACTCCAATTTTTGTGCCAGTTCCGGCGTTAAACGCTGGGAATTCTGAAGCTAATTTGCAACGCCGGTTTGGGCCATCAAATCTCGGGCAAAGTATGAACTGTTATACATTGCTGGAAAGCCCATGATGTCTACTTTCCAACGCAATTGAGAGCATGACAATTGGGCTTCTGTAGCTCCAGAAAATTCACTTCGAGTGCAGGGAGGTCAGAATCCAACAGCATCTGCAGTCCTTTTTCAGCCTCTGAATCAGATTAGCCCAGAAAAACACACAAACTCATAGTAAAGCCCAGAAAAGTAAATTTTAAATAAAAACTAATAAAAACATACTAAAAACTAACTAAAATATACTAAAAACATACTGAAAACAATGCCAAAAGGCGTATAAATTATCCGCTCATCAATGCCGATACACTGCCATAGAATTAGCAGCATTCGAAGTAGAGCCTACATTATAATCATGAGAATACTCGAAATGTTGTGGGTTTTGAGAATTATTCCCTCCATTTGCTCTCCCAAATCGAACAGGAGGAACAAAACTACCCACCAGTGGAGTATAACCGGGAGGAAGGCCGTAAGGGGGCCAACTGGTAGTTATTGGAGGTGGTGGCAAATTACCACGTGGACGAATGTTACGTCTAACATTTTCAGTTTGCACAGTGTTAACCGCTATGCTTTCACTTCCAATCGCACCTTCCGAACGTGAAATCACGTCCGCTTGTTGCACAATTACTGGTATGCTATCATTGGTGAATGAACCACCATTCACATTTGACAACTCATCAGCCATGTGAATGATCTTTCCGCTTCTCAATCGCATACACCAAATAATACAAAAACTTTTTGACACACTTTAATTTAAAACTGTCCCACTGGGCATGCCAATTTGTTTTGTCGATTTTTAGCAAATCGATGGTTCGATATCTAATAATCTGGGAGTGAAACCTACTCCTCTTTGCAGGTACCAATTTTTTATAAGTGCATCAAAGCATCTTCGATTAGACAAATGTTGAAACGAAAAATAAATTAAAATTTGTAAAAGAAAAAAATAAGTTTGAAACGATGAATTCGAAATGGAAATTGGTTGAAATCGAAAAGATTGCGTTGAAATTTAAAGAAAGCGATAAAGGGGCCTTCGACTAGGTCAAAGGGCTTTTGGCATGAAAATTAAAAGATATTGAAATATAAATTGGATTCAAAAAATAAACATTGCTTGAAACATAAAATTGCTTGTAAAATAAACTTGCTTGAAAGATAAAGTTTGAAGAAAGTTAAATTGAAAAGATAAAGACATGGAAGGAACCCTACAGATAATTAACTCGAAGCAGACTCAGAAAGTCTCTGGAGATGTGAGTGTGCGTGAATAATTTCTGAAGCAAAGTTCCAACCTTTATTCCCTAAAACTTTCTAATATTTATAACCCATTTTTGTAACCGATTATTAATTACATAGTGCTGTCTTGTATGCACGCTCCCAGGTAACCGTTCCCGCTCTTTTCCCCATAAACGATACCCATAAATTCCTCACATGATGAAAGGTCTTCAACTTCTCCACTTACGTAACCGTTCGATCTACTATTCGAGCAACTATTCGATTTCTCATTCGAATACCTGTTCGACTAGGCCGGTCCAATTTAATAAGGCATCCAGAATCGAGTCCGTGTCGAATAACTCCTAATTAATGCTTGCACGTGCTTCTTTTCAACATCTGCTTCCATTTCGAATTAGCTCATCTTAATCGAAAATCTTTTTCGAGTAACAAATATATATAACATACATTTTGTCCATAAAATTTTGTGACATATATAGAAATGAAAATACCTTAGCTAATGCCCATATGCTAAAATGAGCACAGTATTCTTCTGTCATGCCTCCATTTCCAACTTCAAGCATGTCAGGATCTGTTCACAAAAATTGATAATATAGTTACTTTAATTAGAACTTTTTTAAAGTTTTAATTTTTCTTCATTAAATACAAAATTGATGCGTTATAAACGTTGAACATATTTTACTCTTCAAGACCCTTGACAAGTGTTCTACGATAAGTAAAGATAGATAATTACCATTCCATCCTCCAAGTCCAGCATAAGAAGCCCATTTGTCATTTTGATCTGTAAGAGATGTCATGCTGCACAATGTTGAAAATCAAATTCCAACAAGGGAATTAAATTTCTCATAAACCACATTATTATTGATAGTCACCTAGCCTGTCCCAATTATCTTTGATGTCTCCAGTTGTTTGGTGTGGTATTTCAAAACCACAACTGAAGTGACAAGTATATTGGATTTTGAGTATTTTGAGTGCAATTAGCATTAAACAGTAATTCAGAGATTAAGAAAGCAAATAATGACTTGGATGTGAAAAATGTGTGAAAAACAGTTAAGGTTTTAGAGGTGTTTATTTTTTCGGATTAACAATTCTTACTAACTACTTTAATTATGCACGATTCAATTCATGACAAATCCTAATTGATTAAATCCTAATTCCTTAGTGTTTTAATCTTCTCTGACCTAATTAATCGCCAATTCCTTGTTTACTTAATTTTGATTAAAGGTTTAAGTCCAATTCTAGTTTATTAGCCACACAAACCTTAATTACCCAAAGATAAGATAAATATATATCACGTATCACGTTAAATTCAGATAACTAGAGAACTGCGAGAATTTACTTTTAAGTTGTTATTCAAGTGAGTTAGCTTTTTCAAGATTCAACAAGAATTCAAGTAAAAGAAAAAGAGTTATCTTCTAATATATTCTGATTCCTAGGATGAAGAATGAAAGTAATTCTTGAATATAGAACAGTGCATTGATTAAAAGTAGAATAACAATAGTATCAATTCATAGAATAAACAGAGCTCCTAACCATAATAGAGGAGGTTTAGTTACTCATGGAGAAAGTAAATCCTAGCAGAGAAAAGTGTGTAATTCTGAAAAATGCGGAAGGGGAGAAGAAGAAATCCCAGGCCAAGATCTCTTCTCATTTTATATCTAATCTTAATAATAAAAATAAAATACTATTTCTAAAACCTAAAAATATCTTTTCTTAATTCAAAACTAATTTTAAAAACTAAATTAAATCAAAAGATTCGGTGAAGATCACGCTGGAAACCTTCTTTTTCAGCATATTGGCACCAAACTTGAGATTGGTGGCATTTGGCACCATGTAAGCAGCAATTATGCACACGTTCCCAGGCTCCTGGTGCCAAACTTCAGGTTCTGGCATTTGGCGCTAGCATGGCAGTAAGCTTTTCATGTTGTACGAGGTCTCTGGTGCCAAACGTGAGGTTTCTGGCGTTTGCCGCCACCATGGCAGAGAAAAAGTATAGACTATTATATAACGTTAAAAATTCTAGAAGTTGACTTTCCAATGCCGCTAGAACTGCATCAATGAGACTTCTGTAGCTCAAGTTATGCTCGTTGGAGTATGAGGAGGTCAGAGTTAACAGCATCCACGAATTCTCTTTGCACTTTACCAAATTCGCCTGAATGCCACCTGTATTAAATCATATTGCAAAACAACTCAAAGTAACATTTATGGTAGCTTAAAATACATAAATCTTGATTTAATTTAACAATTTTACATGTAAATTCATTAAAAAAAGATAAAAAAAAATCCTCACAAATCATTGTTCTCCAACTATTTCTAACACCTGGGGGCCAATTTGTTGGATCTTCCAATGCCCTGTGTTTGGAAAGAAAATTGCAACACATAGAGAAGAAGATTGATCTTTCATAGTTTAATAAAACTTTACTCATTGTTGGGTACCTGATTTATAAATAAAATGTATAAATTCATTGATTATATATATATATATATATATATATATATATATATATATATATCACATTAATTAATACCTCTCTTTTTGGGCTTATATTATTGTTGTTACAATTATCATACTTCAAGTAGTCAACTCTCTAAAATAACATTGAAAACATAAGTTAATTATATATACGTGAATCAAAATAAAATTTTTTATCTAAAAGTGTAAAATGACTTTCAAATGAATGTATTACCCAAGAAGCAAATGTTTTTGCATCTTGGACTTCATGTCCCTGATCCAGGCATAATTTTACTGCATGTCTGATCTCTCTATACAAAGAAAATTATTCTAATTAAAAAATTAAAAATAGTAAATTTTTAATACTAATATATTAATATTGTGTTTAATGTGAGATATATACTCAAGTATCAGAATAGATTTTCAACTTTAAACCTATGCTATGAATATAATCAATTGCAGCCTTAATTTCTGAAGGAAATGTTGAAGCTTTTACAACTAAATTGCCTTGCTAAAAAAATAAAATAAAATGAAACATTTTATCATATGAATTTTCTCGTGATCACTTGATATAATTAATTAAGTGTAAATTTTTAATATTATTTTTTCGATCAAGAGTCATATTTGGTTTCACAAATTAAATTATGATGAATTTCGAGCTCCAACTAATCTCAATTAATGTTAACATCAACATTCAGTATTTTATTTTTAGTACAATCCCACTTCGATCCCTAACTATTTCGCTAACTCTCATTCCGCCCTTTATTGATTGAAAATGACATTGTAGCCCTTTAATGATTAACTTTGTTAGACATTCTACTCCCTCCGTTAATGTCTCCATCCAGAACTACAGATTTTACCTACGTGTCACGTTAGCTGATAACGTGTCAAGAAACCATTCCAAAGGACAAAACGCCCCCTTCCATGTCAACAATATGCTGTAGTAAAATAGGACAATTAAATTTTTAAAAACTTTTTAGAAGATAGTTAAACCCCTAACTAATTTAAATATAGACATATAAACCTATAATGAACTATGAAATAGGACAAATATCCCTAACTATTGATATTATTGTTCCTGAAGATGAAAAGGAGGCATGAAGACTCATAAAAGAAGCATAAAATTACACCATGGTCCACAACATTCTCTACAAAAGAGGGATATCTATGTGTCTATTAAAGTGCGTCCTGACCTCAAACACCAAAGAGGTCTAAGAGGAAGTACATAATGGCACATGAGGGAACCACTTAGGAGCACGATCACTAGCCAAAAAGACGATCCGAGCTTACTTTTTTTGGCCAACCTTGCAAAGCGAAGCAGTCGAGTTCGTCAAAAAATGTCTGCCTTGTCAAAAGCATGCCAACTTCCATGTTGCACCTCTCGAGGAGCTCATCAGCATTACCTCACCTTGGCCATTCGTAAAGTGGGACCTTGACCTCCTCGAACCATTTTCTCAAGCTCCAAGACAAGTAAAATACCTCATAGTAGGGATTGACTATTTTACTAAGTGGATCGAGATGGAACTATTAGCAACCATCACAGCCCAACGAAGTCAGAAATTTCTTTATAAGAATATTGTCACAAGGTTTGGAGTCCCCCACTCCATCACCATAGACAATAGAACTCAATTCACCGAGTCAACCTTTTGGAACTTGGTGGCTAGGCTTAAGATCAAGCACCAATTCACATTAGTAGAACACTCTCAAGCCAATGGACAAGCTGAAGTAGCAAACAAAGTAATATTGGCTGGGTTGAAGCGTCGACTACAAGACACAAAGGAAGCATGGGTAGATGAGCTTCCTCAAGTTTTGTAAGCATATCGGACAACTCCTCATTCAACAATAAGGGAGTCATCTTTCCGACTTGCTTATGGTATAGAAGCCATGATTCCTATAGAGATCGCTGAAGAATTTCCAAGAGTTAGATTCTATGATGAAGTGATCAATATCCAATCAAAAAAGGAAGAACTCGACCTCTCTTTGGCCTTTTTCTTCAAACCCTCTGAAATGGCCAGAGCAGCCTCTGCTTGTTTAACCTTGGCCCGAGCTTTACCGAGGTTGGAGAGTAAAGGGTCTCTTTATTCCTCCAACTCCTTCTTGGACTCCTGGTACACGAAATTGTGATCATCAATAATGGTGCCAAAGACTTGGTGCTCTTAAATGTGATTCACACTTTGTCACAACTCCATGTAACTGACCAGCAAGTGCACTGGGTCGTCCAAGTATTACTTTATGTGAGTAAGGGTCGATCCCACAAAGATTGTCGGCTTGAAACAAGCTATGGTCATCTTGTAAATCTCAGTCAGGCAGATTCAAATGGTTATGGAGGTTTTTGAATATATAAAGATAAATAAAACATAAAATAAAGATAGAGATACTTATGTAATTCATTGGTGGGAATTTCAGATAAGCGTATGGAGATGATTGTTCCTTCTGAATTTCTGCTTTCCTACTGTCTTCATCCAATCATTCATACTCCTTTCTATGGCAAGCTGTATGTTAGGGGATCACCGTTGTCAATGGCTACCGTCCGTCCTCTCAGTGAAAATGGTCCTCTATGGTTTCTGTACGGCTAATCAACTGTTGGATTGCTCGTCTCGGATGAAAAATACCAGGCACAGCTACCACATGGCTAATCATCTGTCGGTTCTCACTCGTGTTGGAATAGGATCCATTGATCCTTTTGAATCTGTCACTACACCCAACCTTCGTGAGTTTAAAGCTCGTCACAGTCATCCCTTCCCAGATCCTACTCAGAATACCACAGACAAGGTTTAGACGTTCCGGATCTCAGGAATGCTGCCAATTGATTCTAGCTTATACCATGAAGATTCTAATCTCAGATTCAGATGCTCTGTTGTCAGGAGAGACGTGAATCATTGATTAGAGATCCAATAGATACTCATTCAAGCTTGTCTTCATGTAGAACGGAAGTGGTTGTCAGGCACGCGTTCATAAGTGAGAATGGTGATGAGTGTCACATAATCATCACATTCATCATGTTCTTGGGTGCGAATGAATATCTTAGAATAAGAATAAGAGTGAATTGAGTAAAAAAATAGTAGTACTTTGCATTAATACTCGAGGTACAGCAGAGCTCCACACCTTAATCTATGGTGTGTAGAAACTCTACCGTTGAAAATACATAAGAACTGGAGGTCCAGGCATGGCCGAATGGCCAGCCTCCCCAAATATGAAAATGTAACTTCCAGGATGATCCGAAGATAAAAATACAATAGTAAGAAATCCTATTTATACTAAACTAGCTACTAGGGTTTATAGAAATAAGTCTAAGTGCAGAAATCCACTTCCGGGGCCCACTTGGTGTGTGCTTGGGCTGATCTTTGAGCTTTCACATGTAGAGGCTTCTCTTGGAGTTAAACGCCAAGTTGTAGCCTGTTTCTGGCATTTAACTCTGGTTTGTAACCTGTTTCTGGTGTTTAACGCTAGAATAGGGCAGAGAGCTGGCGTTTGATGCCAGTTTACATCATCTAAACTCAAACAAAGTATGGACTATTATCTATTGCTGGAAAGCCCTAGATGTCTACTTTCCAATGCAATTAAGAGCGCACTATTTGGGTTTCTGTAGCTCCAGAAAATCCATTTTGAGTACAGGAAGGTCAGAATCCAACAGCATCTGCAGTCCTTTTTCAGCCTCTGATCAGATTTTTGCTCAGGTCCCTCAATTTCAGCCAGAAAATACCTAAAATCATAGAAAAACACAAAAACTCATAGTAAAGTCCAGAAATATGATTTTTTTCTTAAAAACTAATAAAAATATACTAAAACCTAATTAAAACATACTAAAACTACCTAAAAACAATGCCAAAAAGCGTATAAATTATCTGCTCATCACAACACCAAACTTAAATTGTTGCTTATCCCCAAGCAACTGAAAATCAAATAGGATAAAAAGAAGAGAATATACTATAAATTCCAAAATATCAATGAAACTTAGTTCTAATTAAATGAGCGGGACTAGTAGCTTTTTGCTTCTGAACAGTTTTAGCATCTCACTTTTTCCTTTGAAGTTTAGAATGATTAGCATCTATAGGAGCTCAGAATTCATATAGTATTATTGACTCTCCTAGTTTAGTGTGTTGATTCTTGAACATAGCTACTTTATGAGTCTTGGCCGTGGCCCTAAGCACTTTGTTTTTCAGTATTACCACCGGATACATAAATACCACAGACACATAACTGGGTGAACCTTTTCAGATTGTGACTCAGCTTTGCTAAAGTCCCCAGTTAGAGGTGTCCAGAGCTCTTAAGAACACTCTTTTTGCTTTGGATCACGACTTTAACCACTCAGTCTCAAGCTTTTCACTTGGACCTGCATGCCACAAGCACATGGTTAGGGACAGCTTGATTTAGCCGCTTAGGCCAGAATTTTATTCCTGTGGGCCCTCCTATCCATTGATGCCTAAAGCCTTGGATCCTTTCTACCCTTGCCTTTTGGTTTAAAGGGCTATTGGCTTTTTCTGTTTGCTTTTTCTTTTTCTTTTTATTTCTTTTCGCCACTTTTTTTTTCGCAAGCTTTGTTTTTCACTGCTTTTTCTTGCTTCAAGAATCAATTTCATGATTTTTCAGATTATCAATAACATTTCTCCTTTTTCATCATTCTTTCAAGAGCCAACAATTTTTAACATTCATAAACTTCACTGTAAAAAATATGCACTGTTCAAGCATTCATTCAGAAAACAAAAAGTATTGCCACCGCATCAAAATAATTGAATTAATTTTAAGGATAAATTTTGAAATTCAAGTACTTCTTTTTATTTTGCAATTAAAACAATTTATTTAAGAAAGATGAAGGATTCATGGAATTATTCATAGCTTTAAGGCATAGACACTAGACATTAATGATCATGTAATAAAGACACAAATATAGACAGAACATTAAGCATGAAAATTGAAAAACAGAAAAATAAGAACAAGAAAATTAAAGAACGGGTCCACCTTAGTGATGGCAGCTAGTTCTTCCTCTTGAAGATCATATGGAGTGCTTGAGCTCCTCAATGTCTCTTCCTTGCCTTTGTTGCTCTTCCCTCATGGCTCTTTGATCTGCAGTCAAATGCTCTACCACTGAGTTATGAACCTTTGAGATGAACATTTCCATCTTTTATGACTCGGAGGTGGAAGCAACTGCCTTCCATTTCCTCTTTCTAGAGGTTTCTCCAGCCTTAGGTGCCATAAATAGTTATGGAAAAACAAAAAGCAACACTTTTTCCACACCAAACTTAAAAGGTTTGCTTGTCCTCATGCAAAAGAAGAAAGAGAGGAGGAGGAGAAGAAGAAATGGAGGAGATGGAGGGGGAAGAATGTTATGGAATGGTGTGAAGAGGAGAGAGAGTGAGTTGAGATAGGTGGGGATCCTGTAGGATCCACAGATCCTGAGGTGTCAACGATTTCTCATCCCTGCACCATTTAGGTGTGCAAAACGTCCTTAGAGTGCAATACTGGTGTTTAAACGCCAGACTGCTGCCTGTTTCTGGCGTTTAACGCCAGCTTGTTGCTTCTTTTTGGCATTAAATGCCAGTCTGATGCTTCTTTCTAGCGTTAAACACCCATTCTGCTACTCTTACTGGCGTTTAAACGCCAGTAAGCTTATCTTCCAGGGTGTGCTATTTTTAATGCTGTTTTTGATTTTGCCTTGATTTTTTTCAGTTGCCTCCCAATAAGCGCTTCTTTAATGTCAATAGCTTGACAGTGAGCTCTCATGGAGCCTCACAGATGTTCAGAGCATGGTTGGGGCCTCCCAACACCAAACTTAGAGTTTGAATGTGGGGGCTTTGTTTGACTCTGTATTGAGAGAAGTTTTTCATGCCTCTCTCTATGTTACAGAAGGAGAACCTTGAGTCTTAAATACAAGGTAGTCCTCATTCAACTGAAGGACCAACTCTCCTCTGTTAACATCAATCACAGCTCTTGCTGTGGCTAGGAAGGGTCTTCCAAGGATGATGGATTCATCCTCATCCTTCCCAGTGTCTAAGATTATGAAGTTAGCAAGGATGTAAAGGCCTTCAACCTTCACTAGCACGTCCTCTACCAGTCCATAAGCCTGTTTCATTGAGTTGTCTGCCATCTCTAATGAGATTCTTACAGCTTGTACCTCAAAGATCTCCAGTTTCTCCATTACAGAGAGTGGCATAAGGTTTATGCCTAATCCCAGGTCACACAGAGCCTTCTCAAAGGTTATGGTGCCTATGGTACAGGGTATTAAGAATTTACCAGGATCCTATTTCTTTAGAGGTAATTTCTGCCTAACCAATGCATTCAGTTCATTGGTGAGCAAGGGAGGTTCATCCCCCCAAGTCTCTTTACTTAATAATTTGGCTGTCAACTTCATGATTGCTCCAAGGTACTTAGCAACTTACTCTTCAGTAATATCTTCATCCTCTTTAGAGGAAGAATATTCATAAGAGCTCATGAATGGCAGAAGGAAGTTGAATGAAATCTCTATGGTCTTTGTATGAGCCTCAAATTCCTTTGGTTCCTCATTAGGGAACTCCTTTTTGTTCAGAAGACGTCCCATGAGGCCTTCATCACTGGGATTCACGACCTCCTCACTCTCTCCAGGTTCGGCCATGTTGGCCACAGTTATGGCCTTGCACTCTCTTTTTGGATTCTCTTCTGTATTGCTTGGGAGAGTACTAGGAGGAGTTTCAGTGACTTTCTTACTCAACTGACCCTCTTGTGCCTCTAAGTTTCTGATGGAGGACCTTGTTTCATTCATGAAACTGAGAGTGGCCTTAGATAGATCAGAGACTATGTTTGCTAAGCTAGACTGGCTTTGCTCAAAATTCTCTGTCTGTTGCTGAGAAGATGATGGAAAAGGTTTGCTATTGCCATACCTGTTTCTTCCACCACTATTATTATTGAAACCTTGTTGGGGTTTCTGTTGATCCTTCCATGAAGGATTATAGGTGTTGCCAAAGGCTTCACCCATGTAATTTACCTCTGCCATTGTAGGGTTCTCAGGATCATAAGCTTCTTCTTCAGAAGATACTTCTTTAGTACTGTTGGATGCAGCTTGCAATCCATTCAAACTCTAAGAAATCATATTGACTTGCTGAGTCAATAACTTGTTCTGAGCCAATATGGCATTCAGAGCATCAATTTTAAGAACTCCCTTCTTCTGAGGCGTCCCATTATTCATAGGATTCCTCTCAGAGGTGTACATGAATTGGTTATTTGCAACCATTTTAATGAGTTCCTGAGCTTCTGCAGGCGTTTTCTTTAGGTGAATAGATCCACCTGCAGAGTGGTCCAATGACATTTTAGATAGTTCAGACAGACCATCATAGAATATATCCAGGATGATCCATTCTGAAAGCATGTCAGAAGGACACTTTTTGGTCAGTTGCTTGTATCTTTCCCAAGCTTCATAGAGGGACACACCTTCTTTTTGCCTGAAGGTTTGAACATCCACTCCAAGCTTGCTCAGCTTTTGAGGAGGAAAGAACTTGGCTAAGAAAGCTGTGACTAGCTTGTCCCAAGAGTTCAGGCTATCTTTAGGTTGAGAGTCCAACCAAGTCCTAGCTTTGTTTCTTACAGCAAATGGGAAAAGCATAAGTCTGTAGACCTCAGGATCAACCCCATTGGTCTTAACAGTGTCACAGATCTGCGAGAACTCAGTTAAAAACTGATAAGGATCTTCTGATGGAAGTCCATGAAACTTGCAGTTCTGTTGCATTAGAGAAACTAATTGAGGCTTGAGCTCAAAATTGTTTGCTCCAATGGCAGGAATTGAGATGCTTCTTACATAGAAGTTGGAAGTTGGTGCAGTAAAGTTACCAAGCATCTTCCTTGCATTGTTATTGTTATTATTATTTTCGGCTGCCATCTCCTCTTCTTTTTCGAGAATTTTTGAAAAATTTTCTCTGAAGTGTTGTGTTTTAGCTTCTCTTAGCTTCTTCTTCAGAGTCCTTTCAGTTTTAGGGTCAGCTTCAACAAGAATGTTCTTGTCCTTGCTCCTGCTCATATGAAAAAGAAGGGAACAGAAAATATGGAATCCTCTATGCCACAGTATAGAGATTCCTTGATGTATCAGAGGAAAAGAATAAGAATGAAGAAAGAAGAAGAAGAATTCAAACACAGAGAGGGGGTTCAAATTTTTGAGAAGAGAAGTGTTAGTAAATAAATAAAATAAAATAGAAAGAGGTGAGAGAGAGAGGAGGAAATTCGAATATTAATTAAAAGAAAAGAAAAATATTTTTGTTTTTATTTTAATTATGAGTTAGAATTCGAAATTTAGGAAAAGAAATAAAATAAAACTAGAATTTAAAACAATTAGTTAATTAAAAAGAATTTTGAAAAAGAGGGAGGTGATTTTCGAAAATTAAAGTGAAAAAGTGGTTAGGAGGTTTAAAAAAAGATAAGAAATCTTAAAATAAAATAAACAAGGAACTAATCGAAAAAGATTTGAAAATCAATTTTGAAAAGATATGAAGTTAGATAAAGATTTTAAAATTAAAATTTTGAAAAAGATATGATTTGAAATTCATTTCGAAAAAGATTGAAAAGGAAATTAAAAAGATTTGAAAATTTTGAAAAGATAAGACGTTAGAAAAATATTTTGAATTTAAAATTTTGAAAAAGATATGATTGAAAAAGATTTAATTGAAGAAGATATGATTGAAGAGATATGATTGAACTTTATTTTGAAAAAGATTTGAAAGATAAATTAAAAAGATTTGATTTTTAAAATTAAAGTTGATGACTTGACTAACAAGAAATTAAAAGATATTATTCTAAAATTTAACGTTTGAATCTTTCTTGATAGGGAAGTCACAAACTTGAAATTTTTGAATAAAAACATTAAATGTTAGTATTAATTTCAAAAATATAAGATAAAATTAAGAAAAAAATTTTAAAAAATTAATTTTTAAGATTTTCGAAAAATATTGAGAAGAAAAATGAAAAAGATTTGATTTTTTTGAAAAAGAATTGGAAAAGATCAATTTTTTAAATTTAAATTTTGACTTGACAAAAAAAGATATGATTTTGAAAATCTTTGACTAATTCAATGCATAATTTTGAAAGTTATGAGTGGAATAAGGAAAAGATATTTTTTTATTTTTGAATTTTAATGAGGAAAGAGAAAAACAACAAAATGATTCAAGACATAAAAATTCTGGATCAAAACGAAGAAAACATGCAAGAACACTTTGAATGTCAAGATGAACACCAAGAACACTTTGAAGATCATGATGAACATCAAGAACTTATTTTTGAAAATTTTTTTGGAAAAGAAAGACATGCAAGATACCAAACTTAAAAATTTTTAATGTTTAGACGCTATGAATTCAAAATGCATATGAAAAACAAGAAAAGACACAACAAGAAAATTTAAAGATCAAACAAGGAGACTTACCAAGAACAACTTGAAGATCATGAAGAACACCATGCATGAATTTTTCGAAAATTTAAGGAAAATAAAAAATATGCAATTGACACCAAACTTAAAATTTGACTCTAGACTCAAACAAGAAACAAGATTTTTTTTGTTTTTATGATTTTATAATTTTTTTGTATTTTTTTTGAAATTTATTTTGGGAAAAAGAAAGTAATGAATTCAAAGTCCTTAATCAGAATCCCAGGAATCATGCAATTTTAGTCTAAAGCTCCAGTCCAGGAATTAGACATGGCTTTTTAGCCAGCCAAGCTTTGAGTGAAAGCTTCGGTCCAAAGCACTAGACATGGCCAATGGCCAGCCAAGCTTTTAGCAGATTATTACATTCAACAGTAAGATTGATAGAAATCAACAAGCTATTGTGATGATAAGTTGAAACCTCGGTCCAAAAGGTTAGACATGGCTTAACAGCCAGCCATATTTCATATACCATCAAAAACTCTAGAATTTATTCTTAAAAATTGTGAAGAACAGAATAAAATTTTTTTTAGATTTTTCGAAAAATAAAGAAAATAAAAGAAAGATTAAACATAAAATAAAATTACCCAATCTAAGTAACAAGATGAACTGTCAGTTGTCCAAACTCGAACAATCCCTGGCAATGGCGCCAAAAACTTGGTACACGGAATGGTGATCATCAACAATGGCGCCAAAGACTTGGTGCTCTTAAACGTGATTCACACTTTGTCACAACTCCATGTAACTGACCAGCAAGTGCATTGGGTCGTCCAAGTAATACCTTACGTGAGTAAGGGTCGATCCTACGGAGATTGTCGGCTTGAAGCAAGCTATGGTCATCTTGTAAATCTCAGTCAGACGGATTCAAATGGTTATGGAGGTTTTTGAATATATAAAGATAAATAAAACATAAAATAAAGATAGAGATACTTATGTAATTCATTGGTGGAAATTTCAGATAAGTGTATAGAGATGCTTGTTCCTTCTGAATCTCTGCTTTCCTACTGTCTTCATCCAATCATTCATACTCCTTTCCATGGCAAGCTGTATGTTGGGGGATCACCGTCGTCAATGGCTACTGTCCGTCCTCTCAGTGAAAATGGTCCTCTATGGTTTCTATACCGCTAATCAACTGTCGGATTGCTCATCTCGGATGAAAAATACCAGGCACAGCTACCACATGGCTAATCACCTGTCGGTTCTCACTCGTGTTGGAATAGGATCCATTGATCCTTTTGCATCTGTCACTACACCCAACCTTCGTGGGTTTGAAGCTCGTCACAGTCATCCCTTCCCAGATCCTACTCAGAATACAACAGACAAGGTTTAGACGTTCCGGATCTCAGGAATGCTGCCAATTGATTCTAGCTTATACCACAAAGATTCTAATCTCAGATTCAGATACTATGTTGTTAGGAGAGACGATGTGAATCATTGATTAGAGATCCAAGAGATACTCATTCAAGCTTGTCTTCATGTAGAACGGAAGTGGTTGTCAGGCACGCGTTCATAAGTGAGAATGGTGATGAGTGTCACATAATCATCACATTCATCATGTTCTTGGGTGTGAATGAATATCTTAGAACAAGAATAAGAGTGAATTGAATATAAAAACAGTAGTACTTTGCATTAATACTCGAGGTACAGCAGAGCTCCACACCTTAATCTATGGTGTGTAGAAACTCCACCGTTGAAAATACATAAGAACTGGAGGTCTAGGAATGGCCGAATGGCCAGCCTCCCCAAATATGAAAATGTAACTTCCAGGATGATCCGAAGATAAAAATACAATAGTAAGAAGTCCTATTTATACTAAACTAGCTACTAGGGTTTACAGAAATAAGTCTAAGTGCAGAAATCCACTTCCGGAGCCCACTTGGTGTGTGCTTGGACTGAGCTTTGAGCTTTCACATGTAGAGGCTTCTGTTGGAGTTAAACGCCAAGTTGTAGCCTGTTTCTGGCGTTTAACTCTGGTTTGTAACCTGTTTCTGGCATTTAACGCCAGAATAGGGCAGAGAGCTGGCGTTTAATGCCAGTTTACGTCGTCTAAACTCGAACAAAGTATGGACTATTATCTATTGTTGGAAATCCCTGGATGTCTACTTTCCAATTCAAGTGAGAGCGCGCCATTTGGGTTTCTGTAGCTCCATAAAATCCATTTCAAGTGCAGGGAGGTCAGAATCCAACAGCATCTGCAGTCTTTTTTCAGCCTCTGATCAGATTTTTGCTCGGGTCCCTCAATTTCAGCCAGAAAATACCTAAAATCATAGAAAAACACACAAACTCATAGTAAAGTCCAGAAATGTGATTTTTGCTTAAAAACTAATAAAAATATACTAAAAACTAATTAAAACATACTAAAACTACCTAAAAACAATGCCAAAAAGCGTATAAATTATTTGCTCATCAACTCCCTTAAGGAGGCCACTTCAGCCTAAGAGGCAGCCAAGGAGCTACTAGTGGTATTAAGGGGAGTCTTCTCCAACTTCATGGCCAAGGCCACACAAATGCCAGCCGTCCGAACTCCACCTCGGGCCAGGGGCTGAAGGTGGATTTTGATAGCAACAACATCCTTGATAATATAGCTATGAGTAAGGATGTGCTTTTCGCTCCGAGCAAGGCCGTCTAACCCTGCTTGTATATACTCCCCAACTCCGAGTTCTTATGCCTCTTAGGATTCGGTTCGACAGTAACGGGTGGAGGACGAGTTGCTTGTTTGGCAGAGCAAGGAGGAGGAGTGGATTGAGAGGTCGGATTGGAAATAATCGTCAGAGAAGCTGAAGCGCCCAAGTCCGAGATCGAGGGCGAGGATAGATCGGCGGTTTCACCATCTTTTTTTAATTGTATGTTCCGCGCAACATTGTTCTTCCTAGTAGAAATGAGCGTTTTTATGGCGGCCGACTTAGAAGCCATCCTTTCTGCAACACCCAAATGAAGGCACATTAGTCATCAACACAATTTTACAAACAAAATCTATAAAAGAAAGAGAAAACTACCTAACTCAGATTGTAGCTAGCTTGGGTTCCCTAAATACCTTTTTGTATCCACATAAGTAGCTCGGCGTCAGAACTCCTGAAACACCCTGACCACGCTCTATTCTACCTTATCTAAGTCATTCGAGTTGTAAAACCCGATCAAATCGTAACTAATTAAATAATAAATTAAATAGAAGCAAATATGGTTAGAAAATTTAGCAATCGGAATTTGATAATTTAAATATAATATTTGGACTCAGTGAATTTTACTGAGTCGGAAAACATAGTTTTCTGAAAAAAATGCGCACTGAAAATATGACCGGCAGTATCGACTGCAATCTGTCCGATACTGTGGCTGAGAGAATTAATTAGAAATGAATAATTTTAAGAAATAAGAATTTATAATTTGGAAAGATAGAAATATTTAAAATACGATTTAAAACTCTAATCTTGAAGGTTTTGGTCCAAAGTTGGGCCAACGGACTAAACCAAGTGAACCAGACTCAAGTGGGCCCAAGACCCAACATATATATAGCCTTATTAAGGCCATTCAGCAGTCACAACCCCCCATTTTCATGAGAAACACGCTGAAATGGAAGAGAGGTGAGAGCTGAGGGTTCCAACTTCAATTTCAATCTTCAAACCACCATAACTTGAGATACGGAGCTCCGATTGACGAGCCATTTGCGGCCACGCGTCGCTCTTCTTTTCCTCTTTGAGTCTATCTAAGTTTTATGGTGAGTAATAAACTCTTCTCTTCTCAGTTTCGTTTTTCCTCTTGTATTTCGAATTTAGTTTGGGTTTTGAGAAAATGTTGTGATTTTGGTTGTTTAGGGGTTCTCTAGTATGAGACATGGGTGATATTCATCACAAACTTCAGTGGGTTAAGGTAAGAAACCCTCCAACCCTTGTGATTTATCATTTTCATGAACTCTAGGTTGATTGTAAGTGTGAAATTGGTTACATTAGAGTACTGGTTGATTTTGGCGCACAATTGGGAGGTTGGTTTTGCTTATGGAGCTTTGGTGAGGCTTGGAGCTAAGATTGGTGGAGACTTTCAAAGAAGAAGCTCAATTGGTTTTGCTCCAAGAGGTACGGTTTAAGTTTCATTTATGTACCGTGTGGTGTGATGAGAATTTCTATGCTAGATGCCCCTAGGATTAAGTTTGGATTGTGTAAATGGTTAGTACTAATATGCATAGTTGATATGTAATGTAAATTAATGATTGGGTTGAAAATTGTGTGAATTTGTATGTCTGGTGTGTTAAGGATTTGATGAATTGGATAGTGAATATTGGTTTGTGGAATATGCATTTAAATTGTGAATTCGGGCCAGAGGCCATGAATCTTGGGCCAGAGGCCGTGAATCTTGGGCCGGAGGCCAGAAAGAGGTAAGGAAGGTAAGCAGATTGTGTATTGTGTGATGATATAAGAGATTAGATGGATTTTAGATATTGAATGTGTGAATAATTTGTTTGATTATTGAATAATAAGAAATTAGGAATTTAGGAGTGGAAGGGGACGAAATTGAATTGAATTCTGTAGATGAGGTAGGTTTGGTTTTGGTTGAGTGTAATTGTGTGAATGTGGTTGGGTTGTGGTCATTTGGATGAGTCAAAATGAATTTGGCTTGTGAACATTAGAAAAATTGGTGACTTCTATTTTTGGGTAAAAATAGATTTTTGACCAACTTCGGCGGTTTGTAACTCGGTCCTCGAGGTTAGGAATTCTTCAAAATTAGATTTTTATGAAAGTTTATTCAACGATCTTTCCAACGGTTTAGAAATGGTTGAAAAAGGAATTTTGTAGAAGAAGTTATGTGTGGCGAAAGTTTGAGCTTTAAAAATGAAATTCTGCAGCTTTTCAAACTTAGTAAAATTTTTAAGAAAACGTACTCCGACGCGCACGCATGGCTGACGCACACGCGTCACTCACGATTTTTTACTCTCTCACGCGTGCGCCTAACCGACGCGTACGCGTCGCTGTATTTGATGTGAGTGCCCAATAGAAAATTCCAGAAATTTGCGCTGATACTATGATGGTTTTGTGCAAGGAGCACAAAACGCACCCACGCGTACGTGTGACTGACGAGCACGCGTCGCGCTACCTCTCTGCTTCTCAAGCGTGCGCATGAACGACGCTTGCGCGTCACTTCCTCTTTTCGGTTTCCACGCGTGTGCGTGGGCGACGTGCACGTGTGACCCTGTTTTCAGCAAAAGTTGATTTTGAGTTTTTAAAGCCGAATTTCAGATTTCTAAGCCTCGATTTTCATCCTCTATGTCCTAAATCTTTATAGTATGCCTAGTAATGAAAAGAATCTAAGACATGTGGTAACTTGTGGATGAAGTAAAGTGAGAATGAATGATGAATGATGAGTAATGATGATTGTATGTGTTACTAAGGATGATGGTGGGAGTGCTATGTACGCCATGAGCCGAAGGGCCATGTTTGTTAGTGAATTATGGCTGGTTGTGTATATATTGTGAGTCGAATGGCTATGATAAATATTGGTTTTTGGTGGAGTATGTATGCACATGATTGAATGAGATAGAGGTACCGGGTAAGAGGCGGTGGAAATGACCACTCGCTCTGTGTATATGATTAAGAAGTGTAGAGATGTTGGGAATGTATGGAAAATAAATAAATGAATTAATGATTATGAAAGAAGTGGAATAATAATGAAAATGAACTTGAATTTGATTGTGATATGCCTCCGGGTAAGATGCAGCGGTGTTATCCACTTGCTCCGGGTATGAATTATGAATGAATTGATGTATGAAAATGAATTGTAATGATAAAGAAAATGTGTTTTTGAATGTGAATCCGGGTAAGATGCAGTGGTGTTATCCACTTGCTCCAGGAGAGTTCGAGGCTTCGAGTAAGATGCTAGGGCTGTGTTTTATCGCCGCTTGCTCCGGGTCAAGAACTATAACACCGCCTGGGTAAGAGGCAGTGGTGAGGTTTTCCCCTGCTCCAAGTACATGGTAAGATGCAAGAGTTTCAGTGTTGTCTCACTTGCTCCGTGTTTGGTGTTCCATCCACGGTTAGCTACAAGGACTTGTCGGGTTGGCTTTATAACCGACAGATGATATCATCAGCCATAGTGCAGGCATATATCATTTGCATATGCTTGAATTGTTTGGGTTTGCCTATTTTTTTTGGATTGCTATATCATATATGCTATGTTACCTGATTATGTGCTACTTATTCTACATGTACCTTATTGTGTATTACTTGCCTGTATTGCTTGTGTTTGTACAACTGAGTGGTCCCTCATGCTAGTGTTGGTTGACGCTGAAGCTGTTCTTGTGGAAATGGAATGATGATATGATTAATTTAAAATGATGATTATTGAATGAGGTAATTTAAGCTCCCTGGGTCACGCAGTGAAGTGATTTCACTTGCTCCAGGTAAGAATATGAAGTATTGATATAGAATTGTTGAGACAGAATAACTGGTGATGGTTTGACTTATGATTCTAATTTTGATTTGTTGGAGAGTTGGAAGGTTGGGAAACATGAGAGAGCATAATTAGATTTAGCATCCCCTTATGACAGTTGCCTATTTATGGATTAGCGAGAATATAAGATGAATCTTGGGTGAAAGGAAGTTTAGGATCCTTAGTGAGTTTTTATTACAATGTATTGTATTTATTTGGCACTTTTACCATACTGGAAACCCATGGATCGAGGGTTCTCATTCCATATATATCTCTTGTTTTTCAGATACAGGTCCAGGTGCTTAGAAATGAGCTGTGGTTTATCTGAGAGACGGCGAAGATCTTTATGTTCTCTACTTTATATTTTGCTTAGAATATCTCCACCTTTATTTGAAAAGCATATATTATGTATTGAACTCTTTTGAACTCGCCTATAGAGGCTTGATGTATTTTGGGAGAGATAGGAAACTTCTGTTGTCAAACTGCTTTTACTCTATATCCTAGTCGGCCTAAACTTCGTAGGTCGCGGCTAGTGGCTATTTATATATATCATATATCTATATTATGTTTTGATCTCATTCTTATATTTATACCGCTATCGATACACGCTTTATCTTTTGTTGATACGTGAGTGTTACGCTTCGCGATTCTATTTTACTCCTTTTTCAGGCTTCTAGTTTAATACTTCCTTTCAATTATATTTTATATTATATATTACAATCCACCTTGAGAGTCGTACCACCTTAATATCATTGACTTATGACTCGAGCATAAGGATTTGTATATTAGGGTGTTACATTATGCTATCAGAGCAGTTCGTCCTCGTAAGCCTGAGGAATGGAACTGCTTATACTTCATTGCAAACTCTGGGTCTGTGTCTGTGCTAGTTAGGGTATCTAGTTGATACGTCTAGCATGAAGTTCATGGGTGTACCTTTGGTAACTTTGAAGCACTAGACTTGAGATATTGAGATTGATCACCTTGATATCACTTGTTTTGTGTGAACAGGAACCAAATTGCGACTCGTGGACATGGTCGCGGTCGAGAGAGGGATAGGGCTAGTAACACGGAACCTGAGATGACTGAGAATAATCTCGCAAACTTTATGAATGCCCTGGAGATCATGGCTTCTGCTATGCAAGCTACGGCTGCGGTATTGGGGAATCAAGCCGGTAATGGGAATGGCGATAACAGAGAAAATGGGTCAATGACTTTAGCAACCTTCCTGAAAGTAAACCCGCCCATCTTTGGAGGGACGACGAACCCCACAGAGGCAGATAACTGGTCCAAGCGATGGAACGGGCGTTACAAGCACAACAAGTTCTTGAAAATCAACGTGTTGAGTTTGCAACTTATCAGTTAACGGGTGAAGTGATGAGCGGATGATTTATACGCTTTTTGGCATTGTTTTCAGTATGTTTTTAGTATATTTTAGTTAGTTTTTAGTATACTTTTATTAGTTTTTAGTTAAAATTCACTTTTCTGGACTTTACTATGAGTTTGTGTGTTTTTCTGTGATTTCAGGTATTTTCTGGCTGAAATTGAGGATCCTGAGCAAAAATCTGATTTAGAGGCTGAAAAGGACTGCAGATGCTGTTGGATTCTGACCTCCCTGCATTCGAAGTGGATTTTCTGGAGCTACAGAAATCCAATTGGCGCGATCTCAGCGGCGTTGGAAAGTAGATATCCTGGGCTTTCCAGCAATGTATAATAGTCTATACTTTGCCCGAGATTTGATGGCCCAAACTGGCGTTGCAAATCAGCCTCAGAATTCCCAGCGTTTAACGCTGGAACTGGCATAAAAATTGGAGTTAAACGCCCAAACTGGCATGAAAGCTGGCGTTTAACTCTAGAAAAAGTCTCTACACATGAAAGCTTCAATGCTCAGCCCAAGCACACACTAAGTGGACCCAGAAGTGGATTTTTACGTCATTTACTCATTTCTGTATACCCTAGGTTACTAGCTTACTATTAATAGGATCTTTTGACATTGTATCTGTACCTCATGACACTTTACACGTTTCTTTGTGTACTTCCTACGGCATGAGTCTCTAAACCCCATGGTTGGGGGTGAGGAGCTCTGCTGTGTCTTGATGGATTAATGCAATTACTAATGTTTTTCATTCAATCATGCTTGCTTCCATTCTAAGATATCACTTGTTCCTAAACCTGATGAATGTGATGATCCATGACACTCATCATCATTCTCAACTATGAACGTGTGCCTGACAACCACCTCCGTTCTACCTTAGATTGAGTAGATATCTCTTGGATTCCTTAATCCGAATCTACGTGGTATAAGCTAGAATTGATGGCGGCATTCAAGAGAATCCGGAAGGTCTAAACCTTGTCTGTGGTATTCTGAGTAGGATTCAATGATTGAATGACTGTGACGAGCTTCAAACTCGCGATTGTGGGGCGTTAGTGACAGACGCAAAAGAATCACTGGATTCTATTCCGACATGATCAAGAACCGACAGCTGGATAGCCGTGCCGTGACAGGGTGCGTTGAACATTTCCACTGAGAGGATGGGAGGTAGCCACTGACAACGGTGAAACCCTTGCATACAGCTTGCCATGGAAGGAGCCTTGCGTGCTTGAAGAAGAAGACAGTAGGAAAGCAGAGATTCAGAAGATGGAGCATCTCCAAAACCTCAACCTGTTCTCCATTACTGCAAAACAAGTACTTATTTCATGTTCTTTTACTTTTCACAATCAACCCTGATAATTATTGATATCCTGACTAAGAGTTACAAGATAACCATAGCTTGCTTCAAGCCGACAATCTCCGTGGGATCGACCCTTACTCACGTAAGGTATTACTTGGACGACCCAGTGCACTTGCTGGTGCGCGAAATTGTGAACAATACTTTTTCACAACTCTCATAATCCCCGGTAATGGCTCCAAAAATGTGGTAGCTCAATACCATGGCATTACACAACTTCGCACAACTAACCAGCAAGTGCACTGGGTCGTCCAAGTAATAAACCTTACGTGAGTAAGGGTCGATCCCACGGAGATTGTTAGTATTGAAGCAAGCTATGGTCATCTTGTAAATCTTAGTCAGGCAAACTCAAATGGTAATAGTGATGAACGAAAATAAACATAAATGTAAAGATAGAGATACTTACGTAATTCATTGGTAGGAACTTCAGATAAGCGCATGAAGATGCCTTCCCTTCCGTCTCTTTGCTTTCCTACTGTCTTCATCCAATCCTTCTTATTCCTTTCCATGGCAAGCTTAAGCAAGGGTTTCACCGTTGTCAGTGGCTACCTCCCATCCTCTCAGTGAAAGCGATTGCATATGCTCTATCACAGCATAGCGGAATTCATCTGTCGGTTCTCAATCAGGCCGGAATAGAATCCAGTGATTCTTTTGCGTCTGTCACTAACGCCCCGCCCTCAGGAGTTTGAAGCACGTCACAGTCATTCAGTCATTGAATCCTACTCAGAATACCACAGACAAGGTTAGACCTTCCGGATTCTCTTGAATGCCGCCATCAGTTCTCGCCTATACCACGAAGACTCTGATCTCACGGAATTGAATGGAAGAACAATAGTAATTGCATTGATACTCGAGGTACAGCAGAGCTCCACACCTTAATCTATGGTGTGTAGAAACTCCACCGTTGAAAATACATAAGCATAAGGTCTAGGCATGGCCGAATGGCCAGCCTCCCAAAGTGATCAAAAGATCTAAAGAAAAAGGTTCCAAAGATCAAAAGATTTTTAATACAATAGTCAAAGGTCCTACTTATAGAAAACTAGTAGCCTAAGGTGTACAGAAATGAGTAAATGACATAAAAATCCTCTTCCGGGCCCACTTGGTGTGTGCTTGGGCTGAGCAATGAAGCATTTTTCGTGCAGAGACTCTTCTTGGAGTTAAACGCCAGCTTTAGTGCCAGTTTGGGCGTTTAACTCCCATTTAGGTGCCAGTTCCAGCGTTTAACGCTGGGATTTCTTGAGGTGACTTTGAACGCCGGTTTGGGCCATCAAATCTTGGGCAAAGTATGGACTATCATATATTGCAGGAAAGCCCAGGATGTCTACTTTCCAAAACCGTTGAGAGCGCGCCAATTGGGCTTCTGTAGCTCCAGAAAATCCACTTCGAGTGCAGGGAGGTCAGAATCCAACAGCATCTGCAGTCCTTTTTGGTCTCTGAATCAGATTTTTGCTCAGGTCCCTCAATTTCAGCCAGAAAATACCTGAAATCACAGAAAAACACACAAACTCATAGTAAAGTCCAGAAAAGTGGATTTTAACTAAAAACTAATAAAAATATACTAAAAACTAACTAAATCATACCAAAAACATACTAAAAACAATGCCAAAAAGTATACAAATTATCCGCTCATCACAACACCAAACTTAAATTGTTGCTTGTCCTCAAGCAACTGAAAGTCAAATAAGATAAAAAGAAGAGAATATGCAATGAATTCCAAAAACATCTGTGAAGATCAGTACTAATTAGATGAGCGGGGCTTTTAACTTTTTGCCTCTGAATAGTTTTGGCATCTCACCCTATCCTTTGAAATTCAGAATGGTTGGCTTCTTTAGGAACTTAGAATCCAGATAGTGTTAATGATTCTCCTAGTAGAGTATGATGATTCTTGAACATAGCTATTTATTGAGTCTTGGCTGTGGCCCAAAGCACTCTGTCTTCCAGTATTACCACCGGATACATACATGCCACAGACACATAATTGGGTGAACCCTTTCAGATTGTGACTCAGCTTTGCTAAAGTCCCCAATTAGAGGTGTCCAGGGTTCTTAAGCACACTCTTATTTGCCTTGGATCACAACTCTTATTTCTCTATTTTTTCTATTTTTATTTTTTTTTCTTTTTTTTTCGGTTTTTTTTTTTTGAATGGAAATGCTTTTTCTTGCTTCAAGAATCATTTTTATGATTTTTCAGATCCTCAATAACATGTCTCCTTTTTCATCATTCTTTCAAGAGCCAACATTCATGAACCACAAATTCAAGATATATATGCACTGTTTAAGCATACATTCAGAGAACAAAAATATTGCCACCACATCAAAATAATTAAACTGTTATAAAATTCAAAATTCATGCAATTCTTTCCTTTTTTCAATTAAGCACATTTTTATTCAAGAAAGGTGATGGATTCATAGGACATTCATAACTTTAAGGCATAGACACTAAGACACTAATGATCACAAGACACAAACATGGATAAACATAAGCATAAAATTCGAAAAACAGAAGAATAAAGAACAAGGAAATCAAGGAACGGGTCCACCTTAGTGATGGCGGCTCTTCCTTGCTCTTGAAGATCCTATGGAGTGCTTGAGCTCCTCAATGTCTCTTCCTTGTCTTTGTTGCTCCTCCCTCATGATTCTTTGATCTTCTCTAATCTCATGAAGGATGATGGAGTGTTCTTGATGCTCCACCCTTAGTTGTCCCATGTTGGAACTCAATTCTCCTAGGGAGGTGTTTAGTTGCTCCCAATAGTTTTGTGGAGGAAAGTGCATCCCTTGAGGAATCTCAGGGATCTCATGATGAGTGGGATCTCTTGTGTGCTCCATCCTTTTCTTGGTGATGGGCTTGTCCTCATCAATGGGGATGTCTCCCTATATGTCAACTCCAACTGAATAACAGAGGTGACAAATGAGATGAGGAAAGGCTAACCTTGCCAAGGTAGAGGACTTATCCGCCACCTTATAGAGTTCTTGGGCTATAACCTCATGAACTTCTATTTCTTCTCCAATCATGATGCTATGGATCATGATAGCCCGGTCTATGGTAACTTCGGACCGGTTGCTAGTGGGAATGATTGAGCGTTGTATAAACTCTAACCATCCTCTAGCCACGGGCTTGAGGTCATGCCTTCTCAATTGAACCGGCTTTCCTCTTGAATCTTGCTTCCATTGGGCGCCCTCTTCACATATGACTGTGAGGACTTGGTCCAACCTTTGATCAAAGTTGACCCTTCTTGTGTAAGGATGTTCATCTCCTTGCATCATAGGCAAGTTGAACGCCACCCTCACACTCTCCGGACTAAAATCCAAGTATTTCCCCCGAACCATAGTAAGATAATTCTTTGGATTCGGGTTCACACTTTGGTCATGGTTCTTGGTGATCCATGCATTTGCATAGAACTCTTGAACCATCAAGATTCCGACTTGTTGAATGGGGTTGGTAAGAACTTCCCAACCTCTTCTTCGGATCTCATGTCGGATCTCCGGATATTCACCCTTTTTGAGTGAAAAAGGGACCTCGGGGATCACCTTCTTCAAGGCCACAACTTCATAGAAATGGTCTTGATGCACCCTTGAGATGAATCTCTCCATCTCCCATGACTCGGAGGTGGAAGCTTTTGCCTTCCCTTTCCTCTTTCTAGAGGTTTCTCCGGCCTTGGATGCCATAAATGGTTATGGAAAAACAAAAAGCAATGCTTTTACCACACCAAACTTAAAATGTTTGCTCGTCCTCGAGCAAAAGAAGAAAGAAGAGAGTAGAAGAAGAAGAAATGAGGAATAGGGAGATGGTGGTGTATTCGGCCAAAGAGGGGGAGAAGTGGTGTTTAGGTTGTGTGAAAATGAAGGGTTGAAGAAGGGTATATATAGGAGAGAGGGGGGTAATGGTTCGGCCATTATGGGTGGGTTTGGGAAGGAAAGTGGTTTGAATTTGAAGGGTGAGGTTGGTGGGGATTTATGAAGGATGGATGTGAGTGGTGAAGAGAAAGATGGGATTTGATAGGTGAAGGGTTTTTGGGGAAGAGGTGTTGAGGTGATTGGTGAATGGGGGAAGAAGAGAGAGAGTGATGGTAGGGTAGGTGGGGATCCTGTGGGTCCACAGATCCTGTGGTGTCAAGGAAAAGGCATCCCTGCACCAAATGGCATCAAAATCCACGTTTTGAGCCATTTCTGGCGTTAAACGCCGGGCTGGTGCCCCTTTCTGGCGTTTAACGCCAGCATCTTGCCCTTTTCTGGCGTTTAACGCCAGTCTGGTGCCCCTTTCTGGCGTTAAACGCCCAGAATGGTGCCAGACTGGGCGTTAAACGCCCAACTGCTAGGCTTACTGGCGTTTGAACGCCAGCAGCATCTTCCTCCAGGGTGTGCTATTTTTCTTCCTGTTTTTCATTCTGTTTTTTGCTTTTTTCATTGTTTTTGTGACTTCTCATGATCATCAACCTACAAAAAAAATAAAATAACAAAAGGAAATAATTAATTATAAAACATTGGGTTGCCTCCCAACAAGCGCTTCTTTATTGTCACTAGCTTGACAGAGGACTCTCTTGGAGCCTCAGAAATGCTCAGAACCGTGTTGGAACCTCCCAACACCAAACTTAGAGTTTGAATGTGGGGGTTCAACACCAAACTTAGAGTTTGGTTGTGGCCTCCCAACACCAAACTTAGAGTTTGACTGTGGGGGCTCTGTTTGGCTCTGTTTTGAGAGAAGCTCTTCATGCTTCCTCTCCATGATGACAGAGGGATATCCTTGGGCCTTAAACACCAAGGATTCTTCATTCACTTGAATGATCAACTCTCCTCTATCAACATCAATCACAGCCTTTGCTGTGGCTAGGAAGGGTCTGCCAAGGATGATGGATTCATCCATGCACTTCCCAGTCTCTAGGACTATGAAATTAGTAGGGATGTAATGGTCTTCAACTTTAACCAGAACATCCTCCACAAGTCCATAGGCTTGTTTTCTTGAGTTGTCTGCCATCTCTAGTGAGATTTTTGCAGCTTGTACCTCAGAGATCCCTAACTTCTCCATTACAGAGAGGGGCATGAGGTTTACACTTGACCCTAAGTCACACAAGGCCTTCTTGAAGGTCATGGTGCCTATGGTACAAGGTATAGAAAACTTTCCAGGGTCCTGTCTCTTTTGAGGCAGTTTCTGCCTAGACAAGTCATCCAGTTCTTTGGTGAGCAAAGGGGGTTCATCCTCCCAAGTCTCATTTCCAAATAACTTGTCATTTAGCTTCATGATTGCTCCAAGGTAGGGTCGATCCTACGGAGATTGTCGGCTTGAAGCAAGCTATGGTTATCTTGTAAATCTTAGTCAGGAAATCAGAAATTATCAGGATTGATTGTGTAAAACAAAAGAACATGAAACGATTACTTGTTTTGCAGTAATGGAGAATAGGTTGAGGTTTTGGAGATGCTCTATCTTCTGAATCTCTGCTTTCCTACAGTCTTCTTTATCAAACACGCAAGGCTCCTTCCATGGCAAGCTATATGTAGGGTTTCACCGTTGTCAATGGCTACCTCCCATCCTCTCAGTGAAAATGTTCCTATGCTCTGTCACAGCATGGCTAATCATCTGTCGGTTCTCGTCAGGCCGGAATAGAATCCAGCGATTCTTTGCGTCTGTCACTAACGCCCGCCTGCTAGGAGTTTGAAGCACGTCACAGTCATTCAATCATTGAATCCTACTCAGAATACCACAGACAAGCTTTAGACCTTCCGGATTCTCTTGAATGCCGCCATCAGTTCTAGCTTATACCACGAAGATTCCGGTTAAGAATCCAAGAGATAACTACTTAATCTAAGGTAGAACAGAGGTGGTTGTCAGGCACGCGTTCATAGTGAGAATGATGATGATTGTCACGGATCATCACATTCATCCGGGTTAAGAACAAGTATTATCTTAGAATGGAAGCAAGCATGATTGAATGAGAAACAGTAGTAATTGCATTAATCGATCAAGACACAGCAGAAAATACCTGAAATCACAGAAAAACACACAAACTCATAGTAAAGTCCAGAAAAGTGAATTTTAACTAAAAACTAATAAAAATACACTAAAAACTAACTAGATCATACTAAAAATATACTAAAAACAATGCCAAAAGCGTATAAATTATCCGCTCATCACAACACCAAACTTAAATTGTTGCTTGTCCCCAAGCAACTGAAAATCAAAATAGGATAAAAAGAAGAGAATATACTATAGACTCCAAAATATCAAGGAAACATAGCTCCAATTAGATGAGCGGGACTAGTAGCTTTTTGCCTCCGAACAGTTTTGGCATCTCACTCTATCCTTTGAGGTTCAGAATGATTGGCATCTATAAGAACTCAGAACTCAGATAGTGTTATTGATTCTCCTAGTAAGTATAATGATTCTTGAACATAGCTAGTGTATGAGTCTTGGCTGTGGCCCAAAGCACTCTGTTTTCCAATATTACCACCGGATATATACATGCCACAGACACATAATTGGGTGAACCTTTTCAGATTGTGACTCAGCTTTGCTAGAGTCCCCAATTAGAGGTGTCCAGGGTTCTTAAGCACACTCTTTCTGCCCTGGATCACAACTTTATTTATCTCTTTTTCTTTCTTTTCTTTTTCTTTCTTTCTCTTTTTTTTGTATTCACTGCTTTTTCTTGCTTCAAGAATCAAACTGATGATTTTTCAGATCCTCAATAACAGTTCTCCTTTTCCTCATTCTTTCAAGAGCAACAATTTTAACATTCTCAAAACAACAAATTCAAAAGACATATGCACTGTTCAAGCATTCATTCAGAAAACAAAAAGTATTGTCACCACATCAAACTAATTCAACTAGTTTCAAGGATAAATTTCGAAATCCTGCACTTCTTGTTCTTTTGTGATTAAAGCATTTTCATTAAGAGAGGTGATGGATTCATAGGACATTCATAGCTTTAAGGCATAAAATTTCAATTTTATTAATTATGAATTAAGAACAAGACTCAAAGATAGATATAAGATGAGACTAAAAAAAAAACAGAAAACAAAACAAAAGAAAAGAAAAAAAAATGCAAAAAAATAGGCTCCTAATGATAGAGGTTTTCACAGAGTTAGGACTCAACAACCTTGATTTTGAGAAGTGGATGCTCCCTCAACTTGAGAGGAGAGCTTTTGACGTTTCAACTCTTGGAGTTCACGCCCCTGCTTCTCTTGTTCCTTCAGCAATTTGCAGAGCATGCAGTTCTGATTCTGTTGTTCTTCCTTCAGTTGCTCCATAGTCTCTTGCAACTTGGTGATAGATGCTTCTAGGCTGGTCCAGTAGTCAATTCTTGGGAATTCAGGGAGGAATTCCTGCGCCCTCCTCTTGATAGAGTTGTCTTGCATTTGTCCTTCCATTGACTTCTTGGTGATTGGGTGTTCAATGGGTATGAACTCATCTACTCCCATCTTCACCCCAGCCTCTTTACAGAGTAAGGAGATCAAGCTTGGGTAAGTCAATTTGGCTTCAGTGGAATTCTTATTTGCAATTGTGTAGATCTCACAAGCAATCACATGATGAACCTCCACTTCTTTTCCAAGCATAATGCAATGAATCATCACTGCTCTCTTGATGGTGACCTCAGAACGGTTGCTAGTGGGCAATATGGAACGCCCAATAAAGTCTAGCCAACCTCTTGCAATTGGTTTGAGGTCTCCCCTCTTGAGTTAGTTTGGGACACCCTTTGAATTGGTTATCCACTTAGTTCCAGGGAGGCATATGTCCTCTAGAACTTGATCCAACCCTTTATCTGCTCTCACCATCCTCCTATTAAAGGATTCAGGATCATCTTGCAGTTGAGGTAGTTTGAAGATTTCTCTTATTTTGTCCAGATGGAAGTACATAACTTTCCCTCTGACCATGGTTCTGTAGGTATGGTAAGCAGTTCCAGTCATTCTCTGCTTATCTGTTAGCCACAGATTAGAGTAGAATTCCTGAACCATGTTCCTTCCAACCTTTATTTCAGGATTGGTCAGAACTTCCCATCCTCTGTTTCGAATTTGCTCTTGGATCCCCGGATATTCATCTTCTTCAGATCAAATTTAACTTCCGGGATCACTGACCTCAGACCCATTATTTTGTGATAATGGTCTTCATGTTCTTTGGTTAAGAACTTCTCTTGATTCCAAAGATTCTTTGGATTATTCTCTTTCTTTCCTCTTAAATTGGTTTGTTTTCCCTTAGGAGCCATGATCTTGATGAATCTTGGCTTAGTGATCACGGAAAAGCACACCAAACTTAGAGGTTTGCTTGTCCTCAAGCAAAAGAAAGGAAAGAAGAGAGAGAGAGGAAGAGGAAATTCGAATGGTGTGGGGAATGAGGGGTGGCAAACGTTTATTTATAGAGTTGTGATGATAAGTTGAAACCTCGGTCCAATGAAATTAGACATGGCTTCTCAGCCAGCCAGATTTCAACAAATCACCATGAACCGTCAGTTGTCCAGCCTGAACAATCCCGGGCAATAACGCCAAAAATTTGGTGTTGTTGCCGGATCTTGGCACTGATGTTACCAAAAGCTTGCTCAAAACTTGAACAATCCCCGGCAACGGCGCCAAAAACTTGGTGCGCGAAATTGTGAACAATACTTTTTCACAACTCTCATAATCCCCGGTAATGGCTCCAAAAAGTGGTAGCTCAATACCATGGCATTACACAACTTCGCACAACTAACCAGCAAGTGCACTGGGTCGTCCAAGTAATAAACCTTACGTGAGTAAGGGTCGATCCCACGGAGATTGTTAGTATTGAAGCAAGCTATGGTCATCTTATAAATCTTAGTCAGGCAAACTCAAATGGTAATAGTGATGAACGAAAATAAACATAAATGTAAAGATAGAGATACTTATGTAATTCATTGGTAGGAACTTCAGATAAGCGCATGAAGATGCCTTCCTTCCGTCTCTCTGCTTTCCTACTGTCTTCATCCAATCCTTCTTATTCCTTTCCATGGCAAGCTTAAGCAAGGGTTTCACCGTTGTCAGTGGCTACCTCCCATCCTCTCAGTGAAAGCGATTGCATATGCTCTGTCACAGCATAGCGGAATTCATCTGTCGGTTCTCAATCAGGCCGGAATAGAATCCAGTGATTCTTTTGCGTCTGTCACTAACGCCCCGCCCTCAGGAGTTTAAAGCACGTCACAATCATTCAGTCATTGAATCCTACTCAGAATACCACAGACAAGGTTAGACCTTCCGGATTCTCTTGAATGCCGCCATCAGTTCTCGCCTATACCACGAAGACTCTGATCTCACGGAATTGAATGGAAGAACAATAGTAATTGCATTGATACTCGAGGTACAGCAGAGCTCCACACCTTAATCTATGGTGTGTAGAAACTCCACCGTTGAAAATACATAAGCATAAGGTCTAGGCATGGCCGAATGGCCAGCCTCCCAAAGTGATCAAAAGATCTAAAGAAAAAGGTTCCAAAGATCAAAAGATTTTTAATACAATAGTCAAAGGTCCTACTTATAGAAAACTAGTAGCCTAAGGTGTACAGAAATGAGTAAATGACATAAAAATCCTCTTCCGGGCCCACTTGGTGTGTGCTTGGGCTGAGCAATGAAGCATTTTTCGTGCAGAGACTCTTCTTGGAGTTAAACGCCAGCTTTAGTGCCAGTTTGGGCGTTTAACTCCCATTTAGGTGCCAGTTCCAGCGTTTAACGCTGGGATTTCTTGAGGTGACTTTGAACGCCGGTTTGGGCCATCAAATCTTGGGCAAAGTATGGACTATCATATATTGCTGGAAAGCCCAGAATGTCTACTTTCCAACGCCGTTGAGAGCGCGCCAATTGGGCTTCTGTAGCTCCAGAAAATCCACTTCGAGTGCAGGGAGGTCAGAATCCAACAGCATCTGCAGTCCTTTTTGGTCTCTGAATCAGATTTTTGCTCAGGTCCCTCAATTTCAGCCAGAAAATACCTGAAATCACAGAAAAACACACAAACTCATAGTAAAGTCCAGAAAAGTGGATTTTAACTAAAAACTAATAAAAATATACTAAAAACTAACTAAATCATACCAAAAACATACTAAAAACAATGCCAAAAAGTATACAAATTATCCGCTCATCAGTGCACCAAGTTTTTGGCGCCGTTGCTGGGGATTGTTCGAGTCTGGACAACTGATGGTCTATCTTGTTGCTTAGATTAGGACTGTTTTATTTTTGTTGGTTTAGAGTCTTTTATTTGAGTCTAGTTTCATATTTTAAGTTTGGTGTCAATTGCATGCATTTGTTTTCTTTTATTTTTCGTATTTGCATGTCCTTAGTCCTGTCTTGATCCTTAAAAATTCTAAGTTTGGTGTCCTCTTTGTGTTTTTCCTTTAAAATTTTCGAAAATTAGAGTTTGATCTTCTAAAAATTTTAAGTTTGGTGTCATTCTGTTGTTTTTCTCTTTCCTCATCTCAAAAAAAAAACAAATCATATCTTTTTAATTGCCAATTCCAAAATCTTTTTAATTAGTTGATTGATTTAGTTTCCAATTTGCTTTGATTTTATTTTTCTTTTAGTTTTCGAAATTTTATTTTATTTTCCTTTTGTTTTATTTTATTATTTTCGGTCATTTTTAGAAAAAAAAATTTCTACTTGCAATCCACATCATTTTCCTTTATCCATCATGGACCTAAGTGGAATTGAACAGTCCAGAAGGACTCTGGGGTCATACGCTAACCCCATTACAGCTGCATATGGGAGTAGCATTTGTACACCTCCCATCAAAGCAAGCAGCTTTGAGCTAAATCCTCAACTCATTATCATAGTGCAGCTAAACTGCCAGTATTCTGGTCTTCCACAAGAAGAACCTACTAAGTTTCTGGCACAGTTCCTGCAAATTGCTGACACAGTACGTGATAAAGAGGTGGATCAGGATGTCTACAGACTATTACTGTTTCCATTTGCTGTAAAAGATCAAGCTAAGAGGTGGTTGAATAACCAACCTACAGCAAGCATAAAGACATGAAAACAGTTATCAGACAAATTCCTGAATCACTTTTACCCTCCAAAGAGGATGACATAGCTAAGGCTGGACATCCAAGGCTTTAAACAAGAGGATAATGAATCCCTTTATAATGCCTCGGAGAGGTATAGAGGTATGCTAAGAAAATGCCCCTCTGAAATGTTTTCAGAGTGGGTACAGTTAGACATCTACTATGGGCTTACAGAAAAAGCTCAGATGTCTTTAGACCACTCAGCTGGTGGATCTATACACATGAGGAAGACAATTGAAGAGGCTCAAGAGCTTATAGACACTGTTGCTAGAAATCAATATTTGTACTCTAGCAATGAGTTCTCTCCAAAAGAGGAAGTCATGGCAGTAGCCACTGATCCTAATCCTCAAGAACAGATGATTGAGCTTAACCAACAATTACACCTGATGACAAAACAGTTAGCAGAATTTAAAGAGATGCTCCATGAAACTAAAATTGCTAACAAGAACATAGAACTGCAGTTGAATCAAGCAAAACAGCAGATATCTAAACAGATAACAGAAGAGTGTCAAGCAGTTCAACTGAGGAGTGGGAAGACATTGAATAACACTGCTCAAAGTAGCAAAAAGCCAAATAAGGAACAATTGACAGAGGATAACCAAACCACTGTCCAAAATCCCTCTGAGGACAGTAAGAGCCCAGAGAGGAGTACTTTTGGCGTTCAAACGCCAGAAAGGGGAGGAAAGCTGGCGTTAAACGCCCATTCCCTACCCAGTTCTGGCGTTCAAACGCCAGAAAAGGGAGAGAAGTTGGCGTTAAACGCCCAATCTTCACCCATTCCTGGCGTTCAGACGTCAAGGGAGGATCAGACACCTGAGAGTGCTGACAGTAATCCCTCTAAAAAGGCTTCTTCAACCACTTCTGTAAGGAATAAACCTGCAGCAACTAAGGTTGAAGAATATAAAGCCAAGATGCCTTATCCTCAGAAACTCTGCCAAGCGGAACAGGATAAGCAATTTGCCCGCTTTGCAGACTATCTAAGGACTCTTGAAATAAAGATTCCGTTTGCAGAGGCACTTGAGCAAATACCTTCTTATGCTAAGTTCATGAAAGAGATCTTAAGTCATAAGAAGGATTGGAGAGAAACTGAAAAAGTATTTCTCACTGAAGAATGCAGTGCAGTCATTCTGAAAAGCTTACCAGAAAAGCTTCAAGATCTAGGGAGCTTTATGATACCATGCACATTAGAAGGTGCCTGCACCAAGACAGCCCTATGTGATCTTGGAGCAAGCATCAATCTAATACCTGCATCCACTATCAGAAAGCTTGGGTTGACAGAAGAAGTCAGACCAACCTAGATATGCCTTCAACTTGCTGATGGCTCCATTAAACACCCATCAGGCATAATAGAGGACATGATTGTCAAGGTTGGGCCATTCGCCTTTCCAACTGACTTTGTGGTGCTGGAAATGGAGGAGCACAAGAGTGCAACTCTCATTCTAGGAAGACCTTTCCTAGCAACTGGATGAACTCTCATTGATGTACAAAAAGGGGAAGTAACACTGAGAGTCAATGAGGATGAGTTCAAGTTGAATGCTGTAAAAGCTATGCAGCATCCAGACACACCAAATGACTGCATGGGTGCTGACATTATCGACTCTTTGGTGGAAGAGATCAATATGACCGAAAGCCTAGAATCAGAGCTTGAGGACATCTTCAAGGATGCTCAACCTGATCAAGAAGAATCAGAGCAAACAAAGGAATTTTCGAAAATTCTTCAGGAGAAGGATAAGCCTCCCAAACTTGAACTCAAACCACTACCACCATCCCTGAAGTATGCATTTCTAGGAGAGGGTGACACTTTTCCAGTGATTATAAGCTCTGCTTTAAATCCACAGGAAGAGGAAGCACTGATTTAAGTGCTAAGGACACACAAGACAGCTCTTGGGTGGTCCATAAGTGATCTTATGGGCATTAGCCCAGCTAGATGCATGCACAAGATCCTGTTGGAGGATAATGCCAAACCAGTGGTCCAACCACAAAGGAGGCTAAATCCAGCCATGAAGGAGGTGGTGCAGAAAGAGGTCACTAAATTACTAGAGGCTGGGATTATTTATCCTATTTCTGATAGCCCCTGGGTGAGCCCTGTTCAAGTTGTCCCCAAAAAGGGAGGCATGACAGTGGTTCATAATGAAAAAAATGAACTGGTTCCTACAAGAACAGTCACAGGGTGGCGTATGTGTATTAACTACAGGAGGCTCAATACAGCCACCAGAAAGGATCATTTTCCTTTACCATTCATAGACCAAATGCTAGAAAGACTAGCTGGTCATGATTATTACTGCTTTTTGGATGGCTATTCAGGTTACAACCAAATTGCAGTAGATCCTCAGGACCAAGAGAAAACAGCATTTACTTGCCCTTCTGGCGTGTTTGCCTACAGGAGGATGCCTTTTGGTCTGTGTAATGCTCCTGCAACCTTTCAGAGATGCATGCTATCCATCTTCTCTGATATGGTGGAGAAATTCCTGGAAGTCTTCATGGATGACTTCTCAGTATATGGAGACTCATTCAGCTCCTGTCTTAACCACCTAGCACTTGTCCTGAAAAGGTGCCAAGAGACTAACCTGGTTTTAAACTGGGAGAAATGTCACTTTATGGTGACTGAGGGAATTGTCCTTGGGCACAAAATTTCAAGCAGGGGAATAGAGGTAGATAAAGCAAAGGTAGAGGTAATTGAAAAATTACCACCACCTGCGAATGTTAAGGCAATCAGAAGTTTTCTGGGGCATGCAGGATTCTACAGAAGGTTTATAAAGGATTTTTCAAAAATTGCAAAACCTTTGAGCAACCTGCTAGTTGCTGACACACCATTTGTGTTTGACACACAGTGTCTGCAGGCATTTGAGACCCTGAAAGCCAAGCTGGTCACAGCACTAGTCATCTCTGCACCAGACTGGACATTGCCATTTGAACTAATGTGTGATGCCAGTGACCATGCCATTGGTGCAGTGTTGGGACAGAGGCATAACAAGCTTCTGCACGTCATTTATTATGCCAGCCGTGTTCTAAATGATGCACAGAAGAATTACACAACCACAGAAAAAGAGTTACTTGCAGTGGTCTATGCCATTGACAAGTTTAGATCCTATTTAGTGGGGTCCAAGGTGATTGTGTACACTGACCATGCTGCTCTTAAGTACTTACTCACAAAGCAGGATTCAAAACCCAGGCTTATAAGATGGGTGTTGCTTCTGCAAAAGTTTGATATAGAAATAAGAGACAGAAAAGGGACAGAGAACCAAGTAGCTGATCATCTGTCCCGAATAGAACCAGTAGCTGGGGCGTCCCTCCCTTCTACTGAGATCTCTGAGACTTTCCTAGATGAGCAACTCTTTGCCATCCAGGAAGCTCCATGGTTTGCAGATATTGCAAATTATAAAGCTGTCAGGTTCATACCACAAGAGTACAGCAGAGTGCAAAGAAAGAAATTAATTTCAGACGCCAAGTACTACCTATGGGATGAGCCATATCTCTTCAAGAGATGTGCAGACGGAATAATCCGCAGATGTATACCCAGAGAAGAAGCACAGAGGATCCTGTGGCATTGCCATGGATCACAGTATGGGGGACATTTTGGAGGTGAGCGAACAGCCACTAAGGTCCTCCAATGTTGCTTCTACTGGCCTACTCTCTATAGAGATGCCCGAGAGTTTGTGCGTAATTGTGACAGCTGTCAAAGAGCTGGTAACTTACCTCATGGATACGCCATGCCTCAACAAGAGATCTTAGAGATTGAGTTGTTTGATGTATGGGGAATTGACTTTATGGGTCCATTCCCACCATCATACTCAAACACTTACATTCTGGTGGTAGTGGACTATGTATCTAAATGGGTAGAAGCAATTGCTACACCCAATAATGATACTAGAACCGTGCTGAAATTCCTCCAGAAACACATCTTCAGCAGATTTGGTGTTCCCAGAGTCATAATCAGTGATGGGGGTACTCATTTCTGCAATAAACAGCTTTACTCCGCTATGGTCTGATATGGAATTAGCCACAAAGTGGCTACCCCATATCATCCACAGACAAATGGGCAAGCTGAAGTCTCTAACAGAGAGCTAAAAAGAATCCTAGAATGGACTGTGATGGCCCGAAGAAAGGATTGGGCAAGGAGCTTGGATGATGCTCTGTGGGCATACAGAACAGCATTTAAGACCCCAATAGGAACCTCACCATACCAACTTGTGTATGGCAAGGCCTGTCATTTGCCCGTGGAACTGGAGCATAAAGCCTACTGGGCAACCAAATTCCTAAACCTGGATGCTAAGTTAGCTGGTGAAAAGAGATTACTCCAGCTAAATGAGCTAGATGAATTTAGACTCAGTGCCTTTGAAAATGCAAAGATTTACAAGGAAAAGGCAAAGAAGTGGCATGACAAGAAGTTGTCATCCAGGGTCTTTGAGCCAGGACAAAAAGTTCTGCTCTTCAACTCTAGGCTCAGATTGTTCCCAGGAAAACTTAAATCCCGGTGGAGGGGTCCGTATGTGATTACAGGAGTGTCACCATATGGATATGTTGAGCTTCAAGATATTGATTCTGACAAAACGTTCATTGTTAATGGACAGAGGATCAAGCATTATCTTGAAAGCAATTTTGAGCAGGAATGCTCAAACCTGAGGCTGGAATGATCCTCAGTAAAGGTCCAGCTAAAGACTATAAAGAAGCGCTTGCTGGGAGGCAACCCAGTCATTAGCAGGTTATATGTTTTATTTCTACAAGGGAAATTATCAAAATTGAAGGAATTCACAGAGTTACAGAAAGATTCAGTGCAAAAAGCAGAGAAAAAGAGCTTACTGGCGAAAAAACGCCAGTAAGGGGTACTTTGGGCGTTAAACGCCAGAATGGGCACCATTCTGGGCGTTTAACGCCAGGTGTGCAGCATCCTGGGCATTTAACAAAACGCCCAGTGACAAAGGGGATTCTGGCGTTTAACGCCAGCCAGGGTACCTGGCTGGGCGTTAAACGCCCACAATGGCTAGCAAATGGGCGTTAAACGCCAGAATGGATGCCATTCTGGGCGTTTAACGCTAGAAAGGTGGGGGGACAGAGATTTTGCTTTCTGATTAAGTTTTTTTCAAACTTTCATTTTTTGAACCATACTTTTCTACACAAACACATTTCAAACTTTCATCATTTATATTCAAATCTTCAAAAAAATTAAAATCATTCTTCAAATCTCTCTCAAATCCTTCCCAAATCTTGTTCAAAAACTCAACCTTCTCTCAAATTCTTTCCATATCTTCTCAAATCTCCTTCCAAATTTTCGAATTCTCTCCTCCCCCCTTATAAATACACGTTCGGCCTCCCTCTTCCCCCACACCATTCGAATTTGCTCTTCTCATCTCTCTCCTCTTTCCTTTCTTTTGCTTGAGGACAAGCAAACCTCTAAGTTTGGTGTGCTTTTCCGTGATCAACTAAAGCCAAGATTTATCAAGATCATGGCTCCTAAGGGAAAACAAACCAATTTAAGAGGAAAGAAAGAGAATAATCCAAAGAATCTTTGGAATCAAGAGAAGTTCTTAACCAAAGAACATGAAGACCATTATCATAAAATAATGGGTCTGAGGTCAGTGATCCCGGAAGTCAAATTCGATCTGAAAGAAGATGAATATCCGGGGATCCAAGAGCAAATTCGAAACAGAGGATGGGAAGTTCTAACCAATCCTGAGATAAAGGTTGGAAGAAATATGGTTCAGGAATTCTACTCAAATCTGTGGCTGACAGATAAGCAGAGAATGACTGGAACTGCTTTCCATACTTACAGAACCATGGTCAGAGGGAAAGTTATCTACTTCCATCTGGACAAAATAAGAGAAATCTTCAAATTGCCTCAACTGCAAGATGATCCTGAATCCTTTAATAGGAGAATGGTGAGAGCAGATAAAGGGTTGGATCAAGTTCTAGAGGACATATGCCTCCCTGGAACTAAGTGGATAACCAATTCAAAGGGTGTCCCAAACCAACTCAAGAGGGGAGACCTCAAACCAATTGCAAGAGGTTGGCTAGACTTTATTGGGCGTTTCATATTGCCCACTAGCAACCGTTCTGAGGTCACTGTCAAGAGAGCAGTGATGATTCATTGCATTATGCTTGGAAAAGAAGTGGAGGTTCATCATCTGATTGCTTGTGAGTTCTACACAATTGCAAATAAGAATTCCACTGAAGCTAAACTGGCTTACCCAAGCTTGATCTCCTTGCTCTGTAAAGAGGCTGGGGTGAAGATAGGAGTGGATGAATTCATACCCATTGAACATCCAATCACCAAGAAGTCAATGGAAGGACAAATGCAAGACAATTCTATCAAGAAGAGGGCGCAGGAGTTCCTCCTTGAACTCCCAAAAATTGACTACTGGACCAGCCTAGAAGCATCTATCACCAAGTTGCAAGAAACTATGGAGCAACTTAAGGAAGAACAGTAGAATCAGAACTGCATGCTCTGCAAATTGCTGAAGGAACAAGAGAAGCAGGGGCGTGAACTTCAAGAGTTGAAACGCCAAAAGCTCTCTCCTCAAGTTGAGGGAGCATCCACTTCTCAAAGTCAAGGTTGTTGAGTCCTAACTCTGTGATTACCTCTATCATTAGGAGCCTATTTGAATTTTTTTTATTTTTTTCCTACTAGTCTTATCTTATATCTATTTTTGAGTCTTGTTCTTAATTCATAATTAATAAAATTTAAAGTTCATGCCTTAAAGCTATGAATGTCTTATGAATCCATCACCTCTCTTAAATGAAAAATGCTTTAATCACAAAAGAACAAGAAGTACAGGATTTCGAATTCATCTTTGAAACTAGTTGAATTAGTTTGATGTGGTGACAATGCTTTTTGTTTTCTGAATGAATGCTTGAACAGTGCATATGTCTTTTGAATTTGTTGTTTTAAGAATGTTAAAATTGTTGGCTCTTGAAAGAATGATGAAAAAGGAGAACTGTTATTGAGGATCTGAAAAATCATTAAATTGATTCTTGAAGCAAGAAAAAGCAGTGAATACAAAAAAAAAACAAAAAAAAGAAAGAAATAAAGTTGTGATCCAAGGGCAAAAAGAGTGTGCTTAAGAACCCTGGACACCTCTAATTGGGGACTTTAGCAAAGCTGAGTCACAATCTGAAAAGGTTCACCCAATTATGTGTCTGTGGCATGTATGTATCCGGTGGTAATACTGGAAGACAGAGTGCTTTGGGCCACAGCCAAGACTCATAAAGTAGCTATGTTCAAGAATCATCATACTTAACTAGGAGAATCAATAACACTATCTGAATTCTGAGTTTCTATAGATGCCAATCATTCTAAACTTCAAAGGATAAAGTGAGATGCCAAAACTGTTCAGAAGCAAAAAGCTACTAGTCCCGCTCATCTAATTGGAGCTAAGTTTCATTGATATTTTGAAGTCTATAGTATGTTCTCTTCTTTTTATCCTATTTGATTTTCAGTTGCTTGGGGACAAGCAACAATTTAAGTTTGGTGTTGTGATGAGCGGATGATTTATACGCTTTTTGTCATTGTTTTCAGTATGTTTTTAGTATATTTTAGTTAGTTTTTAGTATACTTTTATTAGTTTTTAGTTAAAATTCACTTTTCTGGACTTTACTATGAGTTTGTGTATTTTTCTGTGATTTCAGGTATTTTCTGGCTGAAATTGAGGGTCCTGAGCAAAAATCTGATTTAGAGGCTGAAAAGGACTGCAGATGCTGTTGGATTCTGACCTCCCTGCATTCGAAGTGGATTTTCTAGAGCTACAGAAGCCCAATTGGCGCTCTCTCAACGGCGTTGGAAAGTAGACATCCTGGGCTTTCCAGTAATGTATAATAGTCCATACTTTGCCCGAGATTTGATGGCCCAAACTGGCGTTGCAAATCAGCTTCAGAATTCCCAGCGTTTAACGCTGGAACTGGCATAAAAATTGGAGTTAAACGCCCAAACTGGCATGAAAGCTGGCGTTTAACTCCAGAAAAAGTCTCTACACATGAAAGCTTCAATGCTCAGCCCAAGCACACACTACGTGGACCCAGAAATGGATTTTTACGTCATTTACTCATTTCTGTATACCCTAGGTTACTAGCTTACTATTAATAGGATCTTTTGACATTGTATCTGTACCTCATGACACTTTACACGTTTCTTTGTATACTTCCTACGGCATGAGTCTCTAAACCCCATGGTTGGGGGTGAGGAGCTCTGCTGTGTCTTGATGGATTAATGCAATTACTACTGTTTTTCATTCAATCATGCTTGCTTCCATTCTAAGATATCACTTGTTCCTAAACCTGATGAATGTGATGATCCGTGACACTCATCATCATTCTCAACTATGAACGTGTGCCTGACAACCACCTCCGTTCTACCTTAGATTGAGTAGATATCTCTTGGATTCCTTAATCCGAATCTTCGTGGTATAAGCTAGAATTGATGGCGGCATTCAAGAGAATCCGGAAGGTCTAAACCTTGTCTGTGGTATTCTGAGTAGGATTCAATGATTGAATGACTATGACGAGCTTCAAACTCGTGATTGTGGGGCATTAGTGACAGACGCAAAAGAATCACTGGATTCTATTCCGACATGATCGAGAACCGACAGCTGGATAGCCGTGCTGTGATAGGGTGCGTTGAACATTTCCACTGAGAGGATGGGAGGTAGCCACTGACAACGGTGAAACCCTTGCATACAGCTTGCCATGGAAGGAGCCTTGCGTGCTTGAAGAAGAAGACAGTAGGAAAGCAGAGATTCAGAAGATGGAGCATCTCCAAAACCTCAACCTGTTCTCCATTACTGCAAAACAAGTACTTATTTCATGTTCTTTTACTTTTCACAATCAACCCTGATAATTATTGATATCCTGACTAAGAGTTACAAGATAACCATAGCTTGCTTCAAGCCGACAATCTCCGTGGGATCGACCCTTACTCACGTAAGGTATTACTTGGACGACCCAGTGCACTTGCTGGTTAGTTGTGCGGAATTGCAAAAGTGTGATTGCAATTTCGTGCACCATGAAGTCTAGTATTGGTGGCAGGGTACGCGACGCCTGCTGCAGCAAGACGATGTTACAATACCTTGGAATGCTTTTCAGTTGGAATTTTATAAAAATTACTTCCCCAACTCGGTCAAGATAGCTAAGGAACTTGAATTGTTGCAACTGAAGCAAGGTCAAAAGTCTGTAGCTGAATACACAAACAAATTTAAGGAATTGTGTCGATTTTCCAGGATTTGTCAGGGTGTTCCGGGAGACTTTTAGGAATGGAAGTGTATTAAATATGAAGGATGACTCCAGAGTGATATACTGAGTTCAATGGGTCCGATGGAGATCATAGTTTTCTCAGATTTGGTAAACAAGAGTAGGGTTGCGGAAGAATATTTAAAGAAGGCTGTTATCGAGAGGGATGATAGCCGGGATTTTCACCGAAGGGAACATAATCAGAACTTTGCACCAAGGGTCCAAGAATTCAAGAGAAGAGGAAACGCACAACAATTTTCCCAAGGTAGGAATAATTCTGGTACGAATGATGGTCGCCGAGGAAATATTAGAAGAAAACAGTCAGCGGTTGCTTCATATGATTCAAGTTGTCAGAAATGCAGAAACTATCACCCGAATAGGCCGTGCCATTTTGGTTCGGGCTTATGCTATAAGTGCGGTCGTCCTGGGCACATGTCTAGGAACTGTCCACAAGGAGGAACTCATGGTGCCGGTCGGTCACTGACAAACCCCAATTTGACGGTTTGTTGTGTATTGAATTTAGAGTATTTTGATAGCCTTTTGTCACATTTAGCCTATGAATTAGCATGGTTTTGTTATCTCTCCCATATTTGTGCTTGAGTGTAAAAACATGCTTTTTAAGCCTTATTGTGATGAATTCTAATTTCTCTTTGATTCCATAAGATGCATTGATGTGTTTGCTAGTAATCTCAGGTTGAAATAGGCTAGGCATGGATCAAAGGAAGCAAAGAAGGAAGCATGCAAGTGGAGAGAAGCACTAAAAGCCAAAGAGCTGATCCAGGTCATGCACGCGTACGCGCACAAGGCGCTCGCGCGCACATTGCGAAACAGGCCAAGGACGCGCACGCGTACCATGCGCGCACGCGCCGATGATGGCACATGATTTCATTTATGTAGCACGTGCCTGGCGATTTTGGAGAGGTTTCAGCAACCAACTTTGGCGCCAAAATGCACATAAAAGCCAAGGATTGAAGGGGATTGACAACACATGTTCATACATACACACACACACACTAGGATTAGTTTTAGTTTAGTTTTCTAGAGAGAGAAGCTCTCACTTCTCTCTAGAATTAGGATTAGGTTTAGGTTAATCTCTCTCTTCTTAGATCTAGGTTTAATTCATACTTTGATTCAATTTTCCTTTAGCAATTCTCAACCTTCTCATCTCTCTCTTTCTAGTTATGTGTTTCTATAATTGTAGTTCTTCATTTTGTTTTGGATAGATTGTTGTTCTCTAGTTTCATTTCAATAATGCAATTGAGGTAATTCATGATAATTGTGATTTCCTTGATTGTTGTTGTTAATTCTTGCAATAATTGTTGTTAGATTCTATTCTTGTTGTTGATTTGCTATACTTTTCTTTTATGCCTTGCAAGTGTTTGATGAAATGCTTGTTTGGGTTTTAGGATAGATTTTGTCCCTCTTGGCCTAGGTAGAGTAATTAGTAACTCTTGAGTTCTCTAATCCCTTTGTTGATTGATGATTAAAAGTTGCTAATTGATTTGAATGCCTCTAAAGCTAGTCTTTCCTTTAGGAGTTGATTAGGACTTGAGGAATCAAATTGATTCATCCACTTGACTTTCCTTTATTTAGCAAGGGTTGACTAAGTGGGAGCAATGAATAATTCTCATCACAATTGAGTAAGATAACTAGGATAGGACTTCTAGTTCTCATATCTTGCCAAGAGCCTTTTATAGTTGTTAGTTTACTTTCATTGCCATTTACTTTCATGCCTCTTATCAAAAACCCCAAAATAACTCACAACCAATAACAAGACACTTTATTGTAGTCCTAGGGAGAACGACCCGAGGTCCAATACTTCGGTTTATAAATTTAGGGGTTTGTACTAATGACAAACAACTTTTTGTACGAAAGGATTATTGTTTGGTTTAGGAACTATACTTTACAACGAGAATTTATTTGAGAAATTCTAAACCGTCAAAAATCCAATCGTCAAAATGGCGCCGTTGCCGGGGAATGCAATGGTGTTGTGTTATTGGTTGTTGTATATATGTGAATAGTGTAAATATCTTGCTTTTTGCTTCATTTGCTAGTGTAGAATTTTATTTTCCCTTTTCACCATGAATTCTCACTTTGGCTATGAGTTTGGTTCCAATTGTGTTGTAGGTAATTAGAGCTTCAATGAGGAGGTGTATCAAGGATGGAACCATCAAAGGTGGAAGGAGCCATATGCATATGATCACTCTTCATGGCAACAACCTCCACCAATGCACTATGAAGAAGAGCCATCCTATGATGCGTATCAATCCAATGGCTATGGTGAACCACCTTGTGATTTTCAAGAGCCACCACCATATGCCTATGAACCATATCCTCAACATGAGCCGCAACCATTCTCACAAGCCTCTCCATATTTAGCACCTTCCTATGATCCATATCCATCGAATGGCCAACCATCCATACCGTATTTTTATGACCATTTTGAGCAAGAACCTTTAGAACCACCACAACCCTATCTAGATTACTACCAAGAACCACCTCAATACACACCATCCCCACAACCTTACCAAGAGGAACCACCTTCCTATTATGAACCCTCTCTCCAAAATGATGAACCCTCCTACCCACCACAAGCCCCAATAGACGATCCTCTCACTTTGTTACTTCAAGGACAAGAAGCCATGAAGCGGGATACACTTGAGTTTGTGACCAACTTGACCAGGGTAATGTTCACCTTAGCCTACCGATGTTTGAACGCTCAAGGTACTCCCATGATCCCATGTGAAAAGTCAAAAGAAGAACAAAGCATGAAGGAGAAATTGGAAGATTCGGTGGGGGATGAAGGATATCATTTTGTGTTGGAACAATTGGAGGAGCCTATGATCATTGAAGAAAAGGAAGAAGTGGTTGAAGACCTAGGAGATGTTGAAAGTCCATGGGAATGTAGTATCATGAAGTACTTTTCCAAGAAGCTTGAAATTGATGTTGAGGAGGGTGCGCAACCTCCAAGGCATACCATCATTGAAGACTTGGAAGAAGCTCATCAAGAGATGGATTCAATCATGGATGAATTCCTCTCTACAATCGAATCCTCTCCCATTGGACATGAAGTTGAAGCTATAGAAGAGTGTGTACAACCTCCCACGGAGAACAAAAATGGCATGGTGTATATTGAAATTGAAGAATATGAAGAGGTTGATCAAGAGATGCATTCACTCATCGATGAATTCCTATCCAAAGTTGAATCACCTCCCATCCAACAATATGTCAACACCAAGCCATGTAACAAAAGGAAAAAGGTTGAAATTGAAGAAGTTTGTGAAGAGGTGGAAACAACCAAAGATGAGCACAAAGAGGTAGATCTTGCATCGTCTAAGTGTGGGGAAATCTTCCTTCCCAAGCTACCATCAAACACAACATTTAAGTGGGTAAAATCTCTATCTCTAAGCTTTAATTTCTCACTTGAATATGGTTTGATTGAAAATGATGGTCAACTTAGAACTCTTTGTGGAATTAAAAGTAAGAATGAGTTGTGTAGTGGTTGGAAAGTAGGTGTTAAGTTCATTAAGGTCAAGGCCTCAAGGTATAGGGATGATGTTGGGAAAAGGATCACTTTGCATGGATCCAGAAGGAAGCATTGTTGGAGTAAAGAGAATTCCATGTGTCCACCACATTTATGTCAACTACCCATCCGACAAAATCATGGAACTCAACCGACGGATGGATGCGAAAATAAGATATGGGATTCCGGTTCGATATGTGAAGACCAAATATGGGGACTCGTATTTTGGGTAGAAATCCGCCCAAGCTCAATAAAAATGGTTGGAAATTCTGTCAACCAATTGAGGAGCATGGATCCTTGGAGATTCAAGGATGAGTACAAACATAAGCCACCATGACAAAGAGCCTCTCAAATGTCCAACTTAAGGACTTAAACTAAAAGTGCTAGGTGGGAGACACCCCACCATGGTAAACTCTTTCCAATCTTTTACATTTACTTAATAAGTGATTTGAGTTACCATTGTAGGTAGATGTTTCATACAAATTTGTTTGTACAATTTTATTGTTAGCTTAGTCATATACATGTTGTGTTTAGTAGTAGATGAATAATATCAAAATTGCATTTTTGTGAATTGTATGAGGGTTGAGTGAATAAGAGTTGTGAACACTAAGGGGAGAACCCAACAGTTTGTTTCATAATAATAAAAAAAAAGGGGGGGTTGGACGCGAGCGCACCATGTACGCGCACGCGTCCCTGTGAGGATGCACCACGAGCCAACACTCCCGAGAGTTGGGCCTCCCTTGGGCAAATATCATGCCTTCAGCCCAGCTCGACCCACGCGGACGCGCACATCATGCGTGCGCGCCGTTTCTAAGAGCGTAAACATTCACGCGGACGCGCACTTGCCGCGTCCGCGCCGATTCGCTGCTGCAGGTTTTTGAGCCAAACTCCAGAGAGTTGAGCCAGCTCTGGGCTAGCTTTAGGCCCCAGGCTCAACTCAACCTGCGCGAGCGCGCACATCGTGCCAACGCGCCATCTCATACCTTAGCCATGCACGCGCGCGCACCCCTGCCGCGCTCGCGTCCATGCGTGCTACCACCAATCCAGGCCAAGGACCCGAGAGTTAGGCGTGCCTCAAGCCCACTCTAAGCCTCAGGCCCAATCTATTGTACGCGTGCGCGCACTATACGCGCACGCGCCTATATCTCTTCTACCATGCACGCCAGAGCGCATAGTACGCTCAGCGTGGAGTTCAAATTTTCTCACTACGCGCGGACGCGTACCTGCCGCTTGTGCGCCGATCTGAATGCGCAACTTCCAGGCGATTCTCCAGAGAGTTAGGCCTGGGTTGGGCCAACTCTATGCCTCTAGCCCAACCTCATGAACGCGTGCGCGCACTGTACGCGCACGCGTCCCTTCCTATATTTCTCATCCACGCATAAGCGCAATGTACGCGCACGCGTAGGTCGCAAGTTTCATCAAGGGACGCGGACGCGCAAGCTGCGCGCTCGCGTCGATTTCAAATTAGGATAACCCTAATACGCGAAGCGCACTGCGCAGTCGCGCACACCATCAACCATCACCATCTTCTTCCTCCTCTCAACTTCCATACCACCGCGGCAGCAACAATAGCCACCGCCGGCCACCACTCCTAGCCATCCACGAAACACTCTCAACCCTACTCATTCTCTCCTTCCTCCACTCATCTCTTTCTCTCTCCTTCCCTCTGTCTCCCCGCTCACCGCCGTCCCAACGCCGGCAGCACTCTCCGCCACCCAGTCCTCGCCGCGGCCGCCACTGCTCACGGTCTCTCTCCCTCTCTCATTCCTTCACCGTACCTACTCTCATCCACTCTCACTCTTCTCCCTTCTTCTTGACCGAACCGCCAACCACCGTCGCTGCTCGTCTTTCCGGCCACCACTCACGGCGGGGCAGTGCTTGCTTAGCCTTATTTCTCCCCCATTCTCCCTTCCGCTACTGATTCCTCTGCTCCCAGGTTCCATTCAATTTTTTCTGTTTTTCTGTTAGTTTTCATTTCTGTTAGTTAGCCTAATTGTATGTTACTTAGTTTCAATTCAAATTTTGCATGTTAGGTTAGATAGAGATAATTGCGGTTAGGTAGCTAGGGCTGGATAGAGGATTCTAGGCCTGATAAGTGCTCCGTTCGTGCTTAAATTGCTATGTGCTTATTTGGATGTTGTTTGTTGATTTTGGCCTGATTTTGTGCACCTCATGTTGCCTGAATGATATACACTGTTGAGATTTTTGATGCTTGCCTAATTGATGCTGTCTTCTATGCTTCTTGTGCTGTTTTGCTATCCGGGAACATCCAATTTTAAGCCGGAATGCTGCCCGATTTTCATGGAAATTTGTTACATTTTTATCTTAATTCAATTTTGGGCAACTTCCTATCTCCTTGTGACTTCCCGGATTTGCATACTCATGGTGAACATGAACCACAACCTTTCTTTTCATTGTGCATTGATGAGCGGATAATTTATATGCTTTTTGGCATTGTTTTCATATAGTTTTTAGTAAGTTTGAGCTACTTTTAGGGATGTTTTCATTAGTTTTTATGTTAAATTCACATTTCTGGACTTTACTATGAGTTTGTGTGTTTTTCTGTGATTTCAGGTAAATTCTGACTGAAATTGAGGGATTTGAGCAAAACTCTGAAGAAGGCTGACAAAAGGACTGCTGATGCTGTTGGAATCTGACCTCCCTGCACTCGAAATGGATTTTCTGGAGCTACAGAACTCCAATTGGCGCGCTCTCAACGGCGTTGGAAAGTAGACATCCAGGGCTTTCCAGCAATATATAATTATCCATACTTTATTCGAAGAATGACGACGTAACTTGGCGTTAAACGCCAAGTTCATGCTGCTGTCTGGAGTTAAACGCCAGAAAAACGTCATGATCCGGAGTTGAACGCCCAAAACACGTCATAACCTGGAGTTTGACGCCGAGAAATGCCTTAGCTCGTGGAATGATCAAGCTCAGCCCAAGCATACACCAAGTGGGCCCCGGAAGTGGATTTATACATCAATTACTTACTCATGTAAACCCTAGTAGCTAGTCTAGTATATATAGGACATTTATCTATTGTATTAGACATCCTGGATTGTAAATTGAATCCTGTGATCACGTTAGAGAGGGCTGGCCATTCGGCCATGCCTGAACTCTTTGCTTATGTATTTTCAACGGTGGAGTTTCTGCACACCATAGATTAAGGGTGTGGAGCTCTGCTGTACCTCAAGTATCAATGCAATTCTATTTTCTCTTATTCGGTTTCTATCTTATTCCTATTCCAAGATATTCATTCGTACCCAAGAACATGATGAATGTTATGAGTCAGATTACCCTCATTATCATTCTCACTTATGAACGCGCGTGATTGACAACCACTTCCGTTCTACATGCAACAGAGCTTGAATGCATATCTCTTAGATTCCCCAACAGAATCTTCGTGGTATAAGCTAGATGGATGGCGGCATTTATGAGGATCCGGAAAGTCTCACCTTGTCTGTGGTATTCCGAGTAGGATCCTGGGAATCCGGAAAGTCTCACCTTGTCTGTGGTATTCCGAGTAGGATTCCGTTAATGAATGACTGTGACGTGCTTCAAACCTGTAACCTGCTGGGCGTTAGTGACAGACGCAAAAGATGGATTCTATTCCAGTAGGGGAGGGAACCAACCGGTGATTAGCCGTACTATGACAGAGTGCGTGAGCATTAGTTTTCACTGCGAGGATGGGATGTAGCCATCAGCCATGGGTGATGCCTCCAGACTGGTTAGCTGTGCGAGTGACAGCCGCACAGGATATTTCCCCGAGAGGAAGAAAGTAGTCATAGTTGATGGTGAACCCCTATACAAAGCTTGCCATGGAAAGAAGTAAGAAGGATTGAGTAGAAGCAGTAGGAAAGCAGGCGTCCTTGGGCTCTACAGCATCTCCATTCGCTTATCTGAAATTCCCACCAATGAGTCTGCATAAGTCTTCTATCCCTTTTATTATTCCTTTTTATTATTAATTATTCTAAAAAATCATAAACCAATTTAATCTGCCTGACTAAGACTTACAAGGTGACCATAGCTTGCTTCATACCAACAATCTCTGTGGATTCGACCCTTACTCACGTAAGGTTTATTACTTGGATGACCCAGTACACTTGCTGGTTAGTTGAACGGAGTTGTGAGAATAAACAGTGCCCTAAGAGTAAATATATGCTAAAGCTCAAAAGATAGAAATCACAATTTCGTCCACCAAGTTTTTGGCGCCGTTGCCGGGGATTGTTCGAGTATGGACAACTGACGGTTCATCTTGTTGCTCAGATTAGGTAATTTTCTTTTCAAAAATCTTTTTCAAAATTTTTCTTTTATTTTTCGTTTTTCTAAACTTTATTTTCGAAAAAATCAATAAAAATACAAAAAAATTAGAAAATTATAAAAATAAAAAATATTTTGTGTTTCTTGTTTGAGTCTTGTGTCAATTTTTAAGTTTGGTGTCTTGCATGTTTTTAAAATTTTTCTTGCATTTTTCGAAAATTCATGCATTCATGGTGTTCTTCATGATCTTCAAGTTGTTCTTGACAAGTCTTCTTGTTTGATCTTGATGATTTCTTGTTTGGTGTCTTTTGTTGTTTTTCATGTGCATTTTTGCATTCATATTTTCCATGCATTAAAGATTTCTAAGTTTGGTGTCTTGCATGCTTTCTTTGCATCAAAACATTTTTCAAAAATATGTTCTTGATGTTCATCATGATCTTCAAAGTGTTCTTGGTGTTCATCTTGACATTCATAGCATTCTTGCATGCATCTTGTGTCTTGATCCAAAATTTTCATGTTTTGGGTCATTTTTGTGTTTTTCTTTAAAAATTTAAAAAATAAAAAAAAATATCTTTCCCTTATTTTCCTCCAAAATTTTGAAATTTTGGGTTGACTTGGTCAAAAATTTTTAAAAATTAGTTGTTTCTTACAAGTCAAGTCAAAATTTCAATTTTAAAAATCTTATCTTTTCAAAATCTTTTTCAAAAATCATATCTTTTTCATTTTTATATAATTTTCGAAAATTTCAAAAATTATTTTTCAAAATATTTTCAAAATCTTTTTCTTATCTTTTTATCAAATTTTCGAAAATTAAGCTAACAATTAATGTGATTGGTTCAAAAATTTGAAGTTTGTTACTTTCTTGTTAAGAAAGGTTCAATCTTTAAATTCTAGAATCTTATCTTGTAGTTTCTTGTTAGTTAAGTAATTTTTAAAATTAAATCTTTTTCAAAATATCTTTTTCAAATATATCTTTCTATCTTTTATCTTATCTTTTTCAAAAATTTTATCTTTTTCAAAATTTGATTTCAAAATATCTTATCTTTTTCTTATCTTCTTATCTTTTTCAAAATGTGATTTCAAATCTTTTTTAATCAACTAACTAACTTTTTGTTTGTTTCTTATCTTTTTCAAAACCACCTAACTACTTTTCCCTCTCTAATTTTCGAAAATTCTCCCTCCCTTTTTCAAAAATTCTTCTTGTTTTAAATTTTAATTTTAATTATATTTTGTCTTTGATTTTCGAAAATTACTAACCCCTTTTCCAAAATTTATTTTCGAAATTTCTCTTCTCTCCTCTTATTCTATTTAATTAATTAATTACTAACACTTCTCTTCACCTCTCTTCATCCACAAATCCGAATCTCCCTCTTCATTCTTCTACCTCTTTCTTCTTCTATTAACATAAAGGAATCTCTATACTGTGACATAGAGGATTCCTCTTTCTTTTCTTGTTTTCTTCTCTCTTTCTTATGAGCAGGAACAAAGATAAAGGCACTCTTGTTGAAGCTGATCCAGAACCTGAAAGGACTCTGAAGAGAAAACTAAGAGAAGCTAGATCACAACAATCCAGAAACAACCTTTCAGAAATTTTCGAACAGGAGAAGGACATGGCAGCCGCAAATAATAATGATAATAATGCAAGGAGAATGCTTGGTGACTTCACAAAGCCAACGTCCAAGTTTGATGGAAGAAGCATCTCCATTCCTGCCATTGGAGCCAATAACTTTGAGCTTAAGCCTCAACTAGTTGCATTAATGCAACAAAACTGCAAGTTTTATGGACTTCCATCTGAAGATCCTTATCAGTTCTTAACTGAATTCTTGCAGATCTGTGAGACTGTAAAGACGAATGGAGTTGATCCTGAAGTCTACAGACTCATGCTTTTCCCTTTTGCTGTAAGAGACAGAGCTAGAATATGGTTGGATTCACAACCTAAGGATAGCCTGGACTCCTGGGATAAGCTGGTCACTGCCTTCTTGGATAAGTTCTTTCCTCCTCAAAAGCTGAGCAAGCTGAGAGTGGATGTTCAAACCTTCAAACAAAAAGATGGTGAATCCCTCTATGAAGCTTGGGAAAGATACAAGCAGTTGACCAAAAGATGTCCATCTGACATGTTTTCAGAATGGACCATGTTAGATATATTCTATTATGGTCTCTCTGAATTTTCAAAAATGTCATTGGACCATTCTGCAGGTGGATCTATTCACCTGAAGAAAACGCCTGAAGAGGCTCAAGAACTCATTGACATGGTTGCTAACAACCAGTTCATGTATACCTCTGAGAGGAATTCCGTGAATAATGGGGTACCTCAGAAAAAAGGAGTTCTTGAAATTGATGCTCTGAATGCCATATTGGCTCAGAACAAAATTTTGACTCAACAGGTCAACATAATCTCTCAAAATCTGAATGGATTGCAACATGCATCCAACAGTATTAGAGAAGCAGCTTCTGAAGAAGCTTATGATCCTGAGAACCCTGCCATGGCAGAGGTTAATTACATGGGTGAACCTTATGGAAACACTTATAACCCATCATGGAGAAATCATCCAAATTTCTCCTGGAAGGATCAACAAAAGCCTCAACAAGGCTTTAACAATGGTGGACGCAACAGGCTGAACAATAGTAAGCCATATCCATCATCTTCTCAGCAACAGACAGAGAACTCTGAACAAAACAACTCTAATTTAGCTAATATAGTCTCTGATCTGTCAAAAGCCACTTTCAGTTTCATGAATGAAACAAGATCCTCCATTAGAAATTTGGAGGCACAAGTAGGCCAGCTGAGTAAGAAAGTTATTGAAACTCCTCCCAGTATTCTCCCAAGTAATACAGAAGAAAATCCAAAAGGAGAATGCAAGGCCATTGATTTAATCAAAGTGGCCGAATACACTCAGGAGGAGAAGGACGAAAATCCTAGTGAGGAAGACCTCCTGGGATGTCCTTCAAGCAAGAAGGAGTTTCCTATTAAGGATCCTGAGGAATCAGAGGCTCACCTAGAGACTATAGAGATTCCATTAAATCTCCTTCTGCCATTCATGAGCTCTGAAGAATATTCATCCTCTGAAGAGGATGAAGATGTGATTGGAGAGCAAGTTGCTCAATATCTAGGAGCTATCATGAAGCTGAATGCCAAGCTATTTGGTAATGAGACTTGGGAAAGTGAACCTCCCTTGCTCATTAGTGAATTAGATACTTGGATTCAGGAAACTCTACCTCAAAAGAAACAAGATCCTGGCAAGTTCTTAATACCTTGCACCATTGGCACCATGAGCTTTGAAAAAGCTCTATGTGATCTTGGGTCAGGGATAAACCTTATGCCACTCTCTGTAATGGAGAAACTGGGGATCATTGAGGTACAACCTGCCTTGTTCTCATTACAATTGGCAGACAAATCCATAAGACAAGCTTATGGAATGGTAGAGGACGTGCTAGTGAAGGTTGAAGGCCTTTACATCCCTACTGATTTCATAATCCTAGACACTAGGAAGGAAGATGATGAATGCATCATCCTAGGAAGACCTTTCCTAGCCACAGCAGGAGCTGTGATAGATGTCAACAGAGGTGAGTTAGTCCTTCAATTAAATGGGGACTACCTTATATTTCAGGCACATGGCCTTCCCTCTGTGACAAAAGAGAGTAAACATGAAGAGCTTCTCTCAGTTCAAGGTCAAGAAGAGCCCACACAGTCAACCTCTAAGTTTGGTGTTGTGAGGCCACAACCAAACTCTAAGTTTGGTGTTCAAACTCCATATCCAAACTCTAAGTTTGGTGTGGAGACCACACACTAAAATTGACCTGATCACCTTGTGGCTCCATGAGAGCCACTGTCAAGCTATTGACATTAAAGAAGCGCTTGTTGGGAGGCAACCCAATTTTATTTATCTAATTTTATTTTATTTTGTTTTAGTGTTATTTTTGTGTTGAATTAGGTACATGATCATGAGGAGTCACGAAAAAATCAAAAGAATTAAAAACAGAGTCAAAAACAGAAGAAAAAAAATTTTCACCCGGGAGGCAGCACAGACTGGCGTTCAACGCCAGTAAGATGCATCTGGCTGGCGTTCAACGCCAGAACAGAGCATCTTTCTGGCGCTGAACGCCCAAAACAAGCTACATCCTGGCGTTTAACGCCAGGATGCGCACACAGAGGACAATCTGGCGCTGAACGCCAGAAACAAGCTTGAAACTGGCGTTCAACGCCAGAAACAATCATTACATGGGCGTTTAACGCCCAGAACATGCACCAATGGGCGTTTGAACGCCAGAATGATGCATGAAGGCAATTTACATGCCTATATGGTGAAGGAATGGTATTTCTTTTCACCTCAGGATCTGTGGACCCCACAGGATCCCCACCTCAGGATCTGTGGACCCCACAGGATCCCCACCTACCTTTTCTTTTAATCCTAATCACACTCTCCTAATCCAAATCTCATTTTCAATGTCACACTTCCCAAAAACCTTCACCAATCACCTCAACTCCTCTTCCCAATTTCCCCATGCACCATTCACATCAACCTCCTCTTCCCCATAAATCCCACCTACCCTCATAAAATTCAAATTCAATTTCCCATCCTTTCCCACCCAAAATGGCCGAAACCTACCCTCCCCCCTCCCTATAAATACCTCTCCTTTCTTCTTCATTTTCACACAACACAACCCCTTCTTCTCTCATATAGCCGAACCCCCTCCTCTCCTTCTCTACCCAAATTCTCTTCTTCTTCTTCTACTCTTCTTTTCTTTTTTGCTCGAGGACGAGCAAATTTTAAGTTTGGTGTGGTAAAAAGCCTAAGCTTTTTATTTTTCATTCACCATCAATGGCACCCAAGACCGGAGTTTCCTCAAGAAAAGGAAAAGGGAAGGCAAAAGCTTCCACTTCCGAGTCATGGGAGAAGGAGAGATTCATCTCCAAGAGCCACCAAGACCACTTCTATGATGTTGTGGCAAAGAAGAAGGTGATCCCCGAGGTCCCTTTCAAGCTCAAAAAGAATGAGTATCCGGAAATCCGACATGAGATCCAAAGAAGAGGGTGGGAAGTCATAACCAACCCTATGCAACAAGTTGGAATATTGATGGTTCAAGAGTTCTATGCCAATGCATGGATCACTAGGAACCATGATCAAAGTATGAACCCGAATCCAAAGAATTATATCACAATGGTTCGGGGGAAATACTTAGATTTCAGTCCGGAAAATGTGAGGTTGGCATTCCATCTACCCATGATGCAAGGTGATGAACGCCCCTACACAAGAAGGGTCAACTTTAATCAAAGGTTGGACCAAGTCCTTGCGGACATATGTGTGGAAGGCGCCCAATGGAGAATAGACTCCAAAGGCAAACCGGTCCAACTAAAAAGACTGGACCTCAAGCCTGTAGCTAGAGGATGGTTGGAGTTCATCCAAAGATCCATCATCCCTACAAGCAACCGATCTGAAGTTACTGTGGATCGGGCCATCATGATTCATAGCATCATGATTGGAGAGGAAGTGGAAGTTCATGAAGTCATATCCAATGAACTCTACAAAATAGCTGACAAGCCTTCATACATGGCACGGCTAGCCTTCCCCCACCTCATATGCCATTTATGCTACTCAGCTGGAGTTATCATAGATGGAGATGTCTCCATTGAAGAAGACAAGCCCATCACAAAGAAGAGGATGGAGCAAACAAGAGAAGTTCCTCACGGCCCTCAAGAAGAACATGAGGAAATTCATCATCAACAAATGCCTCAAGGAATGCACTTTCCTCCCAACAACTATTGGGAGCAACTTAGTACCTCTTTGGAAGACTTGAGCCATAATGTTGAACAACTAAGGGTGGAACACCATGAACACGCCCTCACTCTCCAAGAAATAAGAGAAGATCAAAGAGCAATGAGGGAGGAGCAACAAAGGCAAGGAAGGGACATAGAAGAGTTGAAGAACATCATTGGTCCTTCAAGAAGAAGACGCCACTAGAGGTGGATTCATTCCTTGTTCTTTATTTTCTTTCTGTTTTCGGTTTTTAAGTATTGTGTTTATCTATGTTTTTGTGGCTCTACTTCATGATCATTAGTGTGTAACCATGCCTTAAAGCTATGAATAAAATCCATTAGTCCTTCACCTCTCTTAAAAGAAAAATGTTTTAATTCAAAAGAACAAGAAGTACATAATTTTCGAAATTATTAGTGAATTTAATTTAATTATATTGATGTGGTGGCAATAATTTTTGTTTTCTGAATGAATGAATGAACAGTGCATATTTTTGATCTTGTTGTTTATGAGTGTTAAAATTTTTGGTGCTTGAAAGAATGATGAACAAAGAGAAATGTTATTGATGATCTGAAAAACATCATGAAATTGATTCTTGAAGCAAGAAAAAGCAGTGAAAAAAAAAGGTGGCGAAAATTTTAAAGCAAGGATCCAAGGCTTTGAGCATCAATGGATAGGAGGGCCCAAGAAAATAAAATCCAGGCCTAAGCGGCTAAATCAAGCTGTCCCTAACCATGTGCTTGTGCCATGAAGGTCCAAGTGAAAAGCTTGAGACTGAATGGTTAAAGTCGTGATCCAAAGCTAAAGAGTGTGCTTAAGAGCTCTGGACACCACTAACTGGGGACTTTAGCAAAGCTAAGTCACAATCTGAAAAGGTTCACCCAGTTATGTGTCTGTGGCATTTGTGTATCCGGTGGTAATACTGGAAGACAAAGTGCTTAGGGCCACAGCCAAGACTCATAAGTAGCTGTGTTCAAGAATCAACATGCCTAACTAGGAAAGTCAATAACACTATCTGAAATTCTAAGTTCCTAGAGATACCAATCACTCTGAACTTCAAAGGAAAAAGTGAGATGCCAAAACTGTTCAGAAACAAAAAGCTACAAGTCCCGCTCATGTAATTAAATTAATATTCATTGATATTTTGAACTTTATAGTATATTCTCTTCTTTTTATCCTAATTGATTTTCAGTTGCTTGGGGACAAGCAACAATTTAAGTTTGGTGTTGTGATGAGCGGATAATTTATACGCTTTTTGGCATTGTTTTCATATAGTTTTTAGTAAGTTTGAGCTACTTTTAGGGATGTTTTCATTAGTTTTTATGTTAAATTCACATTTCTGGACTTTACTATGAGTTTGTGTGTTTTTCTGTGATTTCAGGTAAATTCTGACTGAAATTGAGGGATTTGAGCAAAACTCTGAAGAAGGCTGACAAAAGGACTGCTGATGCTGTTGGAATCTGACCTCCCTGCACTCGAAATGGATTTTCTGGAGCTACAGAACTCCAATTGGCGCGCTCTCAACGGCGTTGGAAAGTAGACATCCAGGGCTTTCCAGAAATATATAATAGTCCATACTTTATTCGAAGAATGACGACGTAACTTGGCGTTAAACGCCAAGTTCATGCTGCTGTCTGGAGTTAAACGCCAGAAAAACGTCATGATCCGGAGTTGAACGCCCAAAACACGTCATAACCTGGAGTTTGACGCCAAGAAATGCCTTAGCTCGTGGAATGATCAAGCTCAGCCCAAGCATACACCAAGTGGGCCCCGGAAGTAGATTTATACATCAATTACTTACTCATGTAAACCCTAGTAGCTAGTCTAGTATATATAGGACATTTATCTATTGTATTAGACATCCTGGATTGTAAATTGAATCCTGTGATCACGTTAGAGAGGGCTGGCCATTCGGCCATGCCTGAACTCTTTGCTTATGTATTTTCAACGGTGGAGTTTCTGCACACCATAGATTAAGGGTGTGGAGCTCTGCTGTACCTCAAGTATCAATGCAATTCAATTTTCTCTTATTCGGTTTCTATCTTATTCCTATTCCAAGATATTCATTCGTACCCAAGAACATGATGAATGTTATGAGTCAGATTACCCTCATTATCATTCTCACTTATGAACGCGCGTGATTGACAACCACTTCCGTTCTACATGCAACAGAGCTTGAATGCATATCTCTTAGATTCCCCAACAGAATCTTTGTGGTATAAGCTAGATGGATGGCGGCATTTATGAGGATCCGGAAAGTCTCACCTTGTCTGTGGTATTCCGAGTAGGATTCCGTTAATGAATGAATGTGACGTGCTTCAAACCTGTAACCTGCTGGGCGTTAGTGACAGACGCAAAAGAGGGATTCTATTCCAGTAGGGGAGGGAACCAACCGGTGATTAGCCGTACTGTGACAGAGTGCGTGAGCATTAGTTTTCACTGCGAGGATGGGATGTAGCCATCAGCCATGGGTGATGCCTCCAGACTGGTTAGCTGTGCGAGTGACAGCCGCACAGGATATTTCCCCGAGAGGAAGAAAGTAGCCACAGTTGATGGTGAACCCCTATACAAAGCTTGCCATGGAAAGGAGTAAGAAGGATTGAATAGAAGCAGTAGGAGAGCAGGCGTCCTTGGGCTCTACAGCATCTCTATCCGCTTATCTGAAATTCCAACCAATGAATCTGCATAAGTGTTCTATCCCTTTTATTATTCCTTTTTTATTTCTTTATTCCAATAATCACAATTACCCTTTAATCTCCCTAACTGAGATTTACAAGGTGACCATAGCTTGCTTCATACCAACAATCTCTGTGGATTCGACCCTTACTCACGTAAGGTTTATTACTTGGACGACCTAGTACACTTGCTGGTTAGTTGAACGGAGTTGTGAGAATAAACAGTGCCCTAAGAGTAAATATATGCTAAAGCTCAAAAGATAGAAATCACAATTTCGTCCACCATGAATAAATATCATCATATTGCTAATCCATTTTCTTTAACTCACTAATCTCTCTAACCATCTAACTTCCGCTTACTCTTTAACAATTCTTTCAAAATTATGATGATATTATTGCCTTTTGAATATGGGTTGTGCTTTTAATGAAGTTTGCTTTCTTGGGTTATTTGTTCACTTTTGCACATTCATTGCAACATCAAGGTTGTTTCTTTTTGTCATTTGTATCCTGAACATGCTTAATTTGTTAATTGCTAAATGTCTTATATATCCTATCATATTTTTTTTTTCAGGATGTCTGACAAAGGCAAAGCCATAGCCACTACCTCCAAAAAGAGAAAACACTCTACCCCTTCTCTTCCTTCCACATATAAGAATTATGCTAAGCATCCAATGAATGATGTGGACAAGGAAAACCAGTTATTGCCTTCCACCAATCCTGAAAAATTCCTTAATCTCTACTGTGAGCTCCGGTTTTCTAAGTATCGGACTACAAAGCTCAACATTGAGAAGAAGCTACTTCTCCCCATGGATGTGAGACGTTCTATTTCCGGTCGGATCATTGATTTGGGTATTGACTTTGTTGACCGGGATTTGGGGGATATCAATGTTTCTTGGGTGAAGGAATTATACTGTAACTTCTTCCGTCCCACATTGGATTCGGTTCAGGTAAGGGGTAGGGAGATTATGATCACTGAGACCGCCATTGAGGAGGCATTACAGTGCCGGCATGTTCCGGATGAGTTGTGTGCCCACCAGCAGGCTGAGCTAGCCATACACAGCATGACCTTCGATTATGAGGCGCTCAGGACTGTCATTGGGTTACCAAAGGCTACTTGGGTTATGGATGCCAACAATACCAAGCCGAAAGGAATGGCGTTTGCTCATCTGACTAGAGAGGCCAAGACGTGGCAGATGATCTTTGCTTGCTATGTCCTTCCCACCACCCACTTTTCTGAGATTCCTATGGAGATGCTCCTACTTATTGGGTGTGTTATGGAGGGGAAGGAAGTCTCTTTCCCTAGACTGATCAGACAGTGTATGTGGCGGGCGCATATTCGTGGCCTACTCCCATTCCCTACTTTGGTCACGAGTATGGCGGCCCTGGCTGAGGTTCCTTGGTTGGATGATGATGTGCGACCCCCGCCCCTTGATGATGATGACAAGGAGGTTACTATTCCTTGGGGTGGTTGGGTGCACGAGAGACCAGTTGCTAGACGCCGGTCTCGGGCCAGAGCTCCCGTCGGGACACCTTCACCCTCTGCCCCTACGGCTGCCCCATCCTCTTCTACAGCTGCAGCTCCTTCATCATCCACTGATCCGCCCGCAGCACCTGAGCCTACATATCTCCTAGTCCAGCGTCTTTTCCGGTTCCTAGAGCGTGAGAAGCGCCATATCAGACGTCGTTTGGATCGGATAGACCAGATGTTTGTGGCTCAGGGCCTTGAGTTACCCCCACTTCCCGACTCTCCGGCCTCCGATGAGCAGGATCATCAGGAGGAGGTTGCGGAGGCACCGGTTCAGCAGCATTCCCCCGCCACTACAGAGCCACTAGAGATTCATGAGGAGCCGGTTCCACAGTCAGAGCCTGAGCCTATCGTTGTACCCCCCACTGATCCTCCGGTTTAGCATCGAGGACGATGCTTGGTTTTAAGTGTGGGGAGGGCACCGGTAGCATCATTTGGGAACCGGTGAACTTTTTCAGCCTAGTTATCCTATTTTGCACATTTTGTATATATATTTGGATGCATTTTTAGTTTACTTTGGGATACTTTTATTGCCTATTTTGGATTTTAGTTATTTTGATGCTTTTGGATATTTTAGATATTTTGGATGATAGATTTAGTACTTTTAGTTGGATCTTTACTTTCTTTGTACATTTTGCTTATCTTTGTTCTTAGTTTGTGGTTGTGATTAGAAATCATACTTGAATTGTTTAGTTACCCTTTTTACATGAGAAAAAATTGATTTTAAGAGAAAAAGAAAAGGGTGAACTAAGAAAAAATTTTTGAACCTTTTAATCACAACAATGCTTATTCAAACATTGAAAGTTTCCAAGGAGTTTAAATATAGGGCATTAACCCAATTGATTGAAGGAAATTTTTTTGGTAGAATTTGCTTGAATTTCATACTTTGTGAAGCATGTATTGAACTAAGAACACAAGCTTGTGAGACTTGAGCCTATTGATGTGGTTACATTTTATAACCACTTATTTTCCATTCTTGTGTGAAATTGTTCTCTTTCTATGATTGTAATCCTTGATTTGCTTGATTCTATATGTCCATTTATTTCTTGCATTTATGCATTTATATGATTGAGGCCATTACTTCATTAGCCACTTACCCAAATAGCCAACCTTTTATTCTCCATTGTTAGCCAATTTTGAGCCTATGCTTAACCAACTCATTCTCAATTTAGCACATTACAAGCCTAAGGCGGAAAACCAATGAAAAGTCCTTGTTTGGATCTTTGATTAGCCTAGGCTAGTGAGAGTGATTATTATTCAAAGTTGGTGAGACTTGAGAACATTGGAGGGGATAAAAGGGGTAGTACACTTTTATGTTTAGGAATTGGGTACATATTCATGTATTGATTAAATGAATAGACCTTGTGCATTGATGTTCTTGTATATAGTTTGACAAAAAAAAAAAAGAAATGAAAAGAAAAGAAAAAGATGAAAAGAAAAGGAAATAAAAATGAAAGAAAAGAAAAAAATGTATATGCAAAAAGAAGAAAAAGAAAGAAAATAATAAAAAGGGGACAAATTGCCCCAAAGTGAAGTCAATAAAAAGAAATCAATGCATAGGTGTTACGAATCAAATAAGGATGCATGAGTATGTGAAAAAGTGAAGAATGGGTAGTTAGAATAGTTTGAACTTGTATAGGTCATTATATAGGTTAGGTGGGAAAGTCTATGCTAATCAAAGATTCAAACCTTAGCCCACTTAACCATAAATGATCCTACCTTGACCCTAACCCCATTACAACCTAATTGAAAGACCTCATGATGAATGTATGCATGCATTGAATAAATGTTGATTGTTAGAAGGAAATCAAATTTTGGAAAGCTTGACTAGAAGAGAATTGAGTGAATTGACCCTTAAACACTTGAGTGAATAGAGCGGATACACATATCCGGTGAGAGTTCAAAAGTTCGATTACATGTATTCATCCATATTATCTATATTCTTGCAAGTTTAAATTCTTTTTGGTAATTCAATACAATTGTGGTTTGGAATTAATTCCTATTACCTAGCCCTTGTGCTTACACATGCTCTCTTGGCAATTTGATATGTTTGAATTAAGCATTTGCATTTATTTTAGGTAGTTGCATTTAGATAGGACTCATATAGTTAGTTGCATTCAATAAATGTCATCACCTTTAGTTCTTTCTTATTTTAGCATGAGGACATGCTAAGGCTTAAGTGTGGGGAGGTTGACAAACCCCAATTTGACGGTTTGTTGTGTATTGAATTTAGAGTATTTTGATAGCCTTTTGTCACATTTAGCCTATGAATTAGCATGGTTTTGTTATCTCTCCCATATTTGTGCTTGAGTGTAAAAACATACTTTTTAAGCCTTATTGTGATGAATTCTAATTTCTCTTTGATTCCATAAGATGCCTTGATGTGTTTGCTAGTAATCTCAGGTTGAAATAGGCTAGGCATGGATCAAAGGAAGCAAAGAAGGAAGCATGCAAGTGGAGAGAAGCACTAAAAGCCAAAGAGCTGATCCAGGTCATGCACGCGTACGCGCACAAGGCGCTCGCGCGCACATTGCGAAACAGGCCAAGGACGCGCACGCGTACCATGCGCGCACGCGCCGATGATGGCACATGATTTCATTTATGTAGCACGTGTCTGGCGATTTTGGAGAGGTTTCAGCAACCAACTTTGGCGCCAAAATGCACATAAAAGCCAAGGATTGAAGGGGATTGACAACACATGTTCATACATACACACACACACACTAGGATTAGTTTTAGTTTAGTTTTCTAGAGAGAGAAGCTCTCACTTCTCTCTAGAATTAGGATTAGGTTTAGGTTAATCTCTCTCTTCTTAGATCTAGGTTTAATTCATACTTTGATTCAATTTTCCTTTAGCAATTCTCAACCTTCTCATCTCTCTCTTTCTAGTTATGTGTTTCTATAATTGTAGTTCTTCATTTTGTTTTGGATAGATTGTTGTTCTCTAGTTTCATTTCAATAATGCAATTGAGGTAATTCATGATAATTGTGATTTCCTTGATTGTTGTTGTTAATTCTTGCAATAATTGTTGTTAGATTCTATTCTTGTTGTTGCTTTGCTATACTTTTCTTTTATGCCTTGCAAGTGTTTGATGAAATGCTTGTTTGGGTTTTAGGATAGATTTTGTCCCTCTTGGCCTAGGTAGAGTAATTAGTAACTCTTGAGTTCTCTAATCCCTTTGTTGATTGATGATTAAAAGTTGCTAATTGATTTGAATGCCTCTAAAGCTAGTCTTTCCTTTAGGAGTTGATTAGGACTTGAGGAATCAAATTGATTCATCCACTTGACTTTCCTTTATTTAGCAAGGGTTGACTAAGTGGGAGCAATGAATAATTCTCATCACAATTGAGTAAGATAACTAGGATAGGACTTCTAGTTCTCATATCTTGCCAAGAGCCTTTTATAGTTGTTAGTTTACTTTCATTGCCATTTACTTTCATGCCTCTTATCAAAAACCCCAAAATAACTCACAACCAATAACAAGACACTTTATTGTAGTCCTAGGGAGAACGACCCGAGGTCCAATACTTCGGTTTATAAATTTAGGGGTTTGTACTAGTGACAAACAACTTTTTGTACGAAAGGATTATTGTTTGGTTTAGGAACTATACTTTACAACGAGAATTTATTTGAGAAATTCTAAACCGTCAAAAATCCAATCGTCAGTCACCATGGGGTGGAGGTAATTGTGAAACCGCTAATTTAATTTTAATTACGCTATAGAATATTGTGACATTGCGTTCATTTGTACTTAAGATAAAAGTGACAAATTATTATTTAAAGTAATTAACTTAGAACTAACGTAAGAGTGCTACGTGGGGTAGTGACATCAAATGACAAATTCTTGAAGACGAATAAATCAGAGCGCGTCAACGAATCTGCACGGGTCGACCTAGTTTCTCCTTTGAGACTTACCTTAGAATTCTACTTTAAATTTCTTCTTGAATAATGAATAGATCAACTTCCCAGTCCTAGTCCTGATTTGCGTGAATCTCGTTTCCTCTGGGATGAGTCTAAACTCCTGGGGTTGTACTAATCATTTTGGCAACTTTGATTACTCAAAAGAAACTTAAACTTTTGGTTTTTGAGGAATTTTAGGTTTAAATGTAAAATTTGGTATGAAGAGTTGTTAATTTGCTTAATGCAGAATTTTCTGCATATTTGGCAGAAAATTAAAATAAAAATTGGGAGCAATCTAGACATAATTTTCCATCCAAAATTATTTTTCTACCAAACTTCAAGAAGTCAAGATTTCTCCATAAAAAATTCAAGGAATTTGGCCAAGTGGTTTGGAAGATATGAATTTTTGAAACTTAGTGGTTGCTGTAGAATTTTTTGGTTTTCGGGTTCTGCAGTATCAACTTCCAGCCACTAGAACTTTTAATTTATTTGACATTTTTAGTTGCTACTGAAAGGATTTTGAAGGTCTGTAAGTCTACTTTAATTGAGTACAAGTTTCATGTCCATATCTATTTTGTAGACTTAATTAAGTGACTTGGAAGCTGGGTTGCTTGCTGGAAATTCGGAACTGATTTATGAAAACAAAGCATGATTTTCAATTGATAATTAATTAATCAAATAAAGTGATATGAACCTGAAACTTATTCGTTCTGAAACTTAGGGATGTTGAGTATATCTTCATCAAAATCTAGAAGCAACGAATTAGAATCGAATTTACTATGGATTTTACAAAAATAGAACTGTCTGCTATTTTTTGAATTCTTATGGGTGCAGCAGCAGATTTTCAAAGTTGTTATCAAATTCAATTCTAATCAAAATACAGTAAAACTTAATCCAAATTAAAGACTAGGATCTCTAGAATGACCTCGTCAAGAGAGTTATCTCATGCCTAAACTTTTCGCGATATGAAACCACGTGACAAGATAGCAGGGTGCTGTCCCAGGAGTCTAGAATAATAGTCTTGATTTTTCTTCAATGGATAGAGTTAGACTATCCAGAAAAATATGCTTCTTAGTTCTTTAGAAGCTTGAGTTCGATACGGATGCGTGGACATAAAGTTTGTAGAAGGATGAGTTCGTTTATTATATTAATTATTTAGTAGAAGACTGGTCGCCAAGGAGGTATTATGGCTGAACAAGCCGGGAAAATGAATAAGACTGTAAGTTGCCCCTAGGTAGGACTAAAGTTATAAGGTGATGCGGAGGCATGATGATAAGAAAGGAAGTCGAGAAGAGATCGAGGGTTAGACCGGTGGCGTATTAGATGGCTCTACCACCACATCTTTCGAACCTGTATGACGTATTTCATGTGTCACAGCTTCAGAAGTATACTCCTGATGCTAGCCATGTGTTAGAACCTGGATCGGTTCAGTTAAAGGAAGATTTGACACTTCCGGTGAATTCGGTCAGAATTGGCGACACGAGTATTAAACAGTTGCATGGAAAAGAGGTTTCATTAGTCAAAGTGGCATGGAGTCGATCCGTTGTTGAGGAGCACACCCGAGAACTTGAGCTGGAAATGGGTACAGACTACCCTCACTTATTTCCAGGCAACTGAATTTGAATTTTGTGGGCAAAATTCCTATTTAGATGGGTAGAATGTAAAATCCAGTCAAACTGTAACTAATTAAATAATAAATTAAATAGGAGCGAATATGGTTAGAAAATTTAGCAATCGGAATTTGATAAATTTAAATATGATATTTGGACTCAGTAAATTTTTCTGAGTCAGAAAACATAGTTTTCTGAAAAAAATGCACACTGAAAATTTGACCGGTAGTACCGGCTGCGATCTGTCTGGTACTGTGGCTGAGAAAATTAATTAGAAGTGAATAATTTTAAGAAATAAGAATTTATAATTTGGGAAGATAGAAATATTTAAAATACGATTTAAAACTCTAATATTGAAGCTTTTGACCTAAAGTTGGGCCAACGGACTAAACCAAGTGAACCGAACCTAAGTGGACCCAAGACCCAACATATATATAGCCTTATTAAGGCCATTCAGCAGCCACAACCCCCCATTTTCATGAGAAACACGCTGAAATGGAATAGAGGTGAGAGGTCAGGGTTCCAACTTCAATTTCAATCTTCAAACCACCATAACTTGAGCTACGGAGCTCCGATTGACGAGCCGTTTGTGGCCACGCATCGCTCTTATCCTCCTCTTCAAGTCTATCTAAGTTTTGTGGTGAGTATTTAACTCTCTTATGCCCAGTTTCTTTTTTCCTCTTGTATTTTGAATTTGGTTTGGATTTTAAAAAAATCTTGTGATTTTTGTTGTTTAGGGGTGCTCTAGTATGAGACATGGGTGACATTCATCACAAACTTCAGTGGGTTAAGGTAAAAAACTCTCCAACCCTTGTGATTTATTATTTTCATGAATCCTAGATTGATTGTAAGTGTGAAATTGGTTATGTTAGAGTATTGGTTGATTTTGGTGTACAATTGGGAGGTTGGTTTTGCTTGTGGAGCTTTGGTGAGGCTTGGAGCTAAGATTGGTGGAGACTTTCAAAGAAGCTCAATTAGTTTGGCTCCAAGAGGTACGGTTTAAGTTTCATTTAAGTACTGGGTGATGTGATGAGAATTCCTAGGCTAGATGCTCCTAGGATTAAGTTTGGATTGTGTAAATGGTTGGTACTAATATGCATAGTTGATATGTAATGTAAATTTATGATTGGGTTGAGAATTGTGTGAAGTTGTATGTTTGGTGTGTTGAGGATTTGATGAATTGGATAGTGAATATTGGTTTGTGGAATATGCATTTAAATTGTGAATTTGGGCCGGAGGCTAGAAAGAGGTAAGGAAGGTAAGTTGATGTGTGTATTGTGTGATGATACAAGAGATTGGATAGATTTTAGATATTGAATGTGTGAATAATTGGTTTGATTATTGAATAATAAGAAATTAGGAATTTAGGAGTGGAAGGGTACGAAATTGAATTGAATTGTGTAGATGAGGTAGGTTTGGATTTGATTGAGTGTAATTGTGTGAATGTGGTTGGGTTGTGGTCATTTGGATGAGTGAAAATAAATTTGGCTTGTGAACATTGGAAAAATTGGTGACTTCTATTTTTGGATAAAAACTAATTTTTGACCAACTTCGGTAGTCCGTAATTTAGTTCTCGAGGTTAGAAATCCTTCAAAATTGGATTTTTATGAAAGTTCATTCAACGATCTTTCCAACAGTTCAGAAATTGTTGAAAATGGAATTTTGTAGAAAAAGTTATGTGTGGCGGAAGTTTGAACTTTAAAAATGAAATTCTGCAGCTTTTCAAACATAGTAAAATTTTTAAGAAAACGTACTCCGACGCACACGCATGGCCGACACGCACGCGTCACTCACGATTTTTACTCTCTCACGCATCCGCCTGGCCAACGCGTACGCGTCGCTGTATTGATGCGAGTGCCCAGTAGAAAATTCCAGAGAGTTGCGCTGTTACTGTGCTGGTTTTGTGCAAGGAGCACAAAATGCACCCACGCGTATACGTGACTGACGCGCACGCATCGCGCTACCTCTCTACTTCCCATACGTGCGCATGGACGATGCTCGCACATCACTTCCTCTTTTTGGTTTCCACGCGTGTGCGTGGGTGACGCGCACGCCTGACCCTGTTTTCAGTAAAAGTTGATTTTGAGTTTTTAAAGCCGAATTTCAGACTTCTAAGCCTCCATTTTCATCCTCTAAGCCCTAAATCTTTATAGCATGCCTAGTAATGAAAATAAGCTAGGACATGTGGTAACTTGTGGATGAAGTAAAGTGAGAATCAATAATGAATGATGAGTAATGATGATTGTATGAGTTGCTAAGGATGATAGTGGGAGTACTGTGTACACCATGAGCTGAAGGGCCGTGTTTGTTAGTGAATTATGGCTGGTTGTGTATTATATTGTGAGCCGGATGGCTGTGATAAATATTGGTTTATGGTGGAGTATGTATGCATATGATTGAATGAGATAGAGGCACCGGGTAAGAGGCCGTGGAAATGACCACTCGCTCCGGGTATATGATTAAGAAGTGTAGAGATGTTGGGAATGTATGGAAAATAAATTAATAAATTAATAATTATGATGGAAGTGGAATAATAATGAAAATAAACGTGAATTTGATTGTGATGTGCCTCTGGGTAAGATGCAGTGGTGTTATCCACTTGCTCCGGATAAGAAGCAAGGACACCGGGTAAGATACATTGGTGTTATCCACTTGCTCTGGGTATGAATTATGAATGAATTGATGTATGGAAATGAATTGTAATGATAATGAAAATGTGTTTTTGAATGTGAATCCGGGAAAAATGCAGTAGTGTTATCCACTTGCTCTAGGAGAGTTCGAGGCTTCGGGTAAGATGCAATGGCTGTGTTCTATTGCCGCTTGCTCTGGGTCGAAAACTCTAACACCGCCTGGGTAAGAGGCAGTGGTGACGTTGTCCCCTGCTCCGGGTATGCGAGTAAGATGCAAGGGTTACGGCGTTATCCTACTTGCTCCGTGTTTGGTGTTCCGTCCACGATTACCTATAGGACTTGTCGGATTGGCTTTATAACCGACAGATGATATCAGCAGCCATAGTGCAGGCATACATCATTTGCATATGCTTGAATTGTTTGGATTTGCCTTTTTGTTTTGGATTGCTATATCATATATGCTCTATTACCTGATTATGTGCTACTTATTCTACATGTACCTTATTGTGTATTACTTGCCTGTATTGCTTGTGTTTGTACAACTGAGAGGTCCCTCATGCTGGTGTCGGTTGACGCTGAAGCTGTTCTTGTGGAAATGGAATGATGATATGATTAATTTAAAATGATGATATGATTAATTTAAAATGATCATTATTGAATGAGGTAATTTAAGCTCCCTGGGTCACGCAGTGAAGTGATTTCACTTGCTCTAGGTAAGGATATGAAGTATTGATATAGAATTGTTGAGACAGAATAACTGGTGATGGTTTGACTTATGATTCTGATTTTGATTTGTTGGAGAGTTGGAAGGTTGGGAAACATGAGAGAGTGGAATTAGATTTATCATCCCCTTATGACAGTTGCCTATTATGGATTAGCGAGAATATAGGATGAATGTTGGGTGAAAGGAAGTTTAGGATCCTTAGTGAGTTTTTATTACAATGTATTGTATTTATTTGGCACTTTTACCGTACTGAAAACCCATGGGTCGGGGATTCTCATTCCGTATATATCTCTTGTTTTTCAGATACAGGTCCAGGTGCTTAGAAGTGAGCTGTGGTTCATCTGAGAGACGGCGAAGATCTTTATGTTCTCTACTTTATATTTTGCTTAAAATCTCTCCACCTTTATTTAAAAAGCCTATATTATGTATTGAACTCTTTTGAACTCGCCTATAGAGGCTTGATGTATTTTGGGAGAGATAGGAAACTTCTGTTGTCAAACTGCTTTTACTCTGTATCCTAGTCGGCCTAAACTTCGTGGGTCGCGGCTAGTGGCTATTTATATATATCATATATCTATATTATGTTTTGATCTCATTCTTATATTTATACTGCTATCAATACACGCTTTATCTTTCGTTGATACGTGAGTGTTACGCTTCGCGATTCTATTTTACTCATTTTTCAGGCTTCTAGTTTAATACTTCCTTTCGATTATATTTTATATTATATATTACAATCCACCTTGAGAGTCGTACCACCTTAATATCGTTGACTTATGACTCGAGTATAAGGATTTGTATATTAGGGTGGTTCACGAGTTATACTTAACTATTATAGGATTTTCCTCCAAATACAAAGGGAAAATAGGTTCATCCTCATCATTCAAGAAAAAAGGTTGGACACCCTCTACATCTCAGACCTTAAAGAAGTAATTTTTAAAATCGTGGAAGAATTCATCAAAAATAGCAAAAACTTTCCTACCCTGAATAGCACAGAAAGAAATCAAACCTTGTTTTTTAGAACTAAAGGGTTTGGTGAGCACAAAGAGATAAAAGATGACTTTAAGGGAAGGTCGGACATCTAGTTCCTAACAAAGAATTTGATATATTTTTAAGAAACCCCAAGAATTGGGATGTAATTGGGTAGGGGTAACGTTATAGAATTTAAGGAATTCGGACTCAAATTCGGAAAAAGGAAAGGTAACCCCTAACTTCATCAAAAAATAATCATAGACATATATGAAATGCCGCTCTGACCTATCAAGTCGGGGAAAGCGACCCTCTCCTCAGGGTCAACAACAAAAATCTCGTAGTTTCTCTCATCCTTTCGACTCAAACATAACCTATGATGTGTACAACAGGCATCGGCATATTTGTTATCAATCACAGGGAAAGGGGGGTAAGAACAGTTAAATCTACGCATTTCAAGTCGAATGGAACCTTAGACGGCATGTTGTGAACTACTGAACGAGACATACAAGCTACACCAACAATACAACAAAACAGAAATCCATCACTACAAATCAAACAAAATAAGACAAGCAATTATAAGATTGGGTCAATTTAAAAGATCAACACTAACATTCCGAACGTAAAAAGAAGCAACACAGGCATTCACAAACTCAAAAGAGGTCGGGTCAATATTATGAAACCCTCTCAGAGCACAGACAGTTATGCAATACCTCTCACATATGGAAATAAGGCCATCTCCTATATGAAAATGGCATCATTTAGAGACAATATAGAATCCCACGTTCAGAATCACAAGTAACAGTAAAAGAAAGCAAAGCAAAACCCCAATCCTTCAATAACCCGAAATTAGATTCCAGAATGCGAAACTCCAAAATCAAAGTTGCAAAACACAAGCAATATTTCAAAACCAGCATTCAGTCACACACGGATACTACCAAGAATGTGGAGAAAAAGCAGAAATCAAGAAAAGTTGGAATACAGGACCAACCTTGGATTAGTGCAAAAGTAATTAAAGATCACTTCAAACGGCAATCCACGAACGATTCTCTCTGAGATTGAAGCAAGACCTTTGAGAACCTCAAGATAAAGAAATCTTGAAAGGGAAAACAATTACATAAACAAATAATAGAGGAAGAAAAAGATAAAGAAGCGAACAGGTGATAAAAATGAAAAAAGGAAGAAAGGGAAAAAGTGAAGTATTTATAAGACACAAGGGGCAAAAAAGATATTTTGCACCTCTCATTAATGACGTGCATGGATCCCAAAGAAATTGCAACATAACACACGCCGTGTGATAAACCACAATTTTAGCATTATTTTGGAATGAAATGAGTGGATTTTATCAACTTATCTTACATTTATTCACTAAAATAGCATGATTTCGTGATTTCTTTCTAAATTATGTTTAAGAGTAAAAATATGTTTTTTAAGCTCTTAAATTGATAAATTTAATTTACTTTAATTCTATTCGATGCCTTGATGTATTTTTTGAGTGATTTCAAGCTAAGAAGGCAAAGACTAGATTGAAAAAGTGAAGAAAAAGCATGCAAAGCGGAGAATTCATGAAGAAATGGAGTTTGGAGCATTTCATGGTCATGCATATGCATGCCTTATGCGTACTCATGAATCTCAAATTGTGCGTACGCATGCCTCATGCGTACGCATGTTTTGGAATTTCGTGAACCGTGCGTATGCATGCCTCATGCGTACACATGACTGAAGGTATTTTCAAAGCCAAATTCAGTTTCATTTGGAAATCCCCTATTTCAGGTGTAAACTATAACCTAATTTCAATATGTTGTTTTCTAAATCTAGAAATCCTGGTCATGTTTATTCTGGTTCCATTTTATTTTAAGAGCTAAAACTATGGTGTGATGTTAATGTCAGAGGTTTGGTCTCTACGAGGTCATTCTTCGATAAAGTTTTTTGCTGTCATTATTGTAGACATTCATGCTAGCATCATTTTTTAATATTGTATTTTGTTGGTTCATGTGTTTAGTGTTTTTATTCAAGTCTCTTACATAAACTTGTTGAATAATGAAAAAAGGCATAAATACCAGCTCACAATATTACCTGTTATCTTTGTTTTGAAAATAAGTACTTGGTATGATTATTGAAAAAGATGTAAAACATTGAACAAACATGAGAAGTGAGATATAAGAAGGAAAGATAAAAAAGTCTAGTGACCACAAAGCATATCAGTGTTCTGAGTTTCTATATAATATTATAGCATCAAAGTAGAGAAGTTTGAATAGTTGGCTTTGCATTCATCTTTGCCGTCACATGTACTTCACTTTTCCTTATTATTATTATTATTATTATTATTATTATTATTATTATTATTATTATTATTATTATACTTGTCTTACATCACTTAAAACATATAGAAAACATATTAGGAAGTGGAAGGCCATTGCTTCCAGTCATACATATCCTGGTCATAATTTGCTGCTTCATGAATTCTTAATAATTATTTTTATGCTAATATTCTTTCTCTGCTTAATTGAAATGATTTTGGTACTTATACTCTCCTTTTGTATTGATTTTTGGTTAGGGATTTTGCTTTTGTTCTGATTTGGATTTTGCTGGTGGTCTTGTTGTATGTTACCCACTACTTTTTTTTGCATTGCAGTTTTATAGTTATTGATCAAAGGCATTAGTGAGTAGTGATTCTTGTTCTTTTTCAATCCAAATTTTAGACTACTGAAGGGGCAAGGATTTCTAAATTATTGGGATTGATTTAGTTTTCAACTGATTTGAACTAGGTATAATGCAGTTCTTTTTTAATCAAATGTAGTAGATGATTTAGCATAGAATAAGTTGAGCAAGTTTTCTAAATCTACAAATTTTATTCACTTATTGATGGTATTTTCTCATTTACTATTGTTGGCAGCTAAGAAGTTTGGGGTTAATGAATTTGTAAACCCAAAAGATCATAACAAACATATACAAGAGGTTAGTTCATTCTAAGTTTTTCTGCATAAATATTTATATTTTCAGGGAAGAAAGACTAAGATGTTAATATTGCTCAACAAATAATTGCTGAAATGACTAATGAAAGAGTGAATCGTTCTGTTGAATGTACTGATAGCATCTAGGCTATGATCTCAGCATTTTTAGTTCTGTTCTAATCCTGCCACTTTCATTCCCTGGATTCCATTCGCAAGGTCGGCTCTATTCCTTCCCTTTCTTTTTCTTTCGTTTCATCTGTTGCTATTGTTCTTCTTCGTGTTTATATTAATTAGTCATCTATTGTGCTCATATCAGCTGAAATTAAGTTAGCCCTTTTTCCGGTTGTTGAATGCTACCAATTATGTTCTTAGATTCTTAAATTAAGTTAGCCCCCTTTTTTAGAAGAGTATCCATTATATTTCTAGCTAATTGGATAACAGAATGAAGAAGAAGAAGAGAAGTGTGTTTGTTTCTGTTCTGTTTTTCTCTGTTATATTCCATTTGCAATTGGAGGGAGATTTAAGCTTTATAAATAGGGGGAGGGGAGTGGAATATGATATTGGTGGGACGTGTTTGTTAAAAACCACGTTATTTAGGGGCTGTGGGCCCATTTGGGTTAGTAAGTAAGAACTAAGAAGAAGCACTGAAGCTTAGCTTAATCTTTATTCAAAATTATTTAGTATTAACTCATTCATATAAATTGTACACATTCTTTTATCCTTTTCTTTTCTGCATCTGATTGGGCCTTTTTTTTTATTTAGTGTTCACAGGCATCTCTATCTTGTAATAGAAACTGTATGTGTTAGAAAAAGGTGCTTGGCATCTAATGCTTTTCTTTAATTTTATGTTTTACCTTTTAATACATGCTAATCTCATAGCAACAACAAATGTGTGGTTCATAGCCACCAAATGCCTTCCAGCTTTGGTAAATTCAATCTTGTTGGTTTCCAATTCAAAATTACCTTGATGATGTTTGATAAATGTCCTAAAGAAATCTTAAAGTGTGTTTGGATTTCTTTCAAGACATGTCTCAGCCAACCCCAACTCAGGAATTGGTCGCCAAAGATCTTCATGGTTACGAATGGCGCTTTAAGCATATATTTAGAGGTAAAGGACACAATGAATTTTCATTTGAGTTCTATGGTTTTTTGTTCTTTGCTTCTAATTTGCTTATTGTTTCTCTAACCAGGTCATCCACGCAGGCCCTTCATCACAACTGGATGGAGTACTTTAATTTTGTAGCTTCGAAGAGATTAGTCGCCGGAAACACCTTTGTGTTTTCGAGGTATAAATTTCATGTTTTCTTCATATGATTTAGAAAATTTATCTCTTCTGCAATACAAGGCTTAATTAATCTAAATAGATTTTGTGTATAGAGGACACAACGGAGAGTTACATGTTGGACTGAGGCATAATACTCCCCAGCCAAGCAGCATGCCTTCATCTGTGATTTCCAGTCAGAGCATGCATCTTGGAGTACTCGCAACTGCATCTCATGCTGTTGCAACTCAGACTCTTTTTGTTGTATATTACAAGCCAAGGTAGACATCATATTAGTTGCAAAAAATAATCAAGAAAACTTTGTGTTATTTCTGTTAGGTAAATTTAGTTGATGATTGTTGACAAGAGCTTTTTCCTTGTTTAGGAGGAGCCAATTCATTGTTGGCTTGAACAAGTATTTAGAGGCTATAAACCTTTGCTTTGAATATTTTGTATTATTAGTATATTGTAATTTAAACGAATATAAGTCTAAATTTAGTTATTTATCTTATTTTGAGTTTTTATGTTAGAGAATTATTTATTATTTGATAAGTTTGTAAACTTATTATCTAATATTTAGTATAAATTTTATTTTTATATTTAGAAGTTTATTTATATAATATTTTGTATAAATTTTATTTTTATATTTAAAGGTTTATTTGTATTAATTGTTTACTATTTTTTAAATAGAAAAAATAATTTAAATAATATAAATATTAAAATCGACGGCAGCATTGTCGCTTTTTAAATTTAAAATAGACAAACAAAAAATACAGATAAAGAATTTTTTGGTATCTAAATAATTAAATCGACGGCTCTTTTATCGATTTTATTGAATCAAATATCGACAAAAATATTGTCGATTTTATGTAATAATATCGATGACAATGTTGTCGAGTTTATTGAATCAAATATCGACAAAACTGTTGTTGATTTTATATAATAATATCGACGACAAAGTTGTCGATTTTATAAAGCAAGCAAAATTTCCAAACTCATATTATAGACGGAAAGACTGTCGATTTTATTAGATTATTATCGACAGCTTGCCAAGCCGTCGATTTTATTGAACTTTTGAAAAATTAATAAGTTTAATAGCGATCACTTCCGCCGTCAATTTTACCGTCAATTTTTAATATTATCGACAGCTTGGCTGTCGATTTGACCGTCGATTTTAATGATATTTCTTTTAGTGATTATATTAATTGATATAATTCTAATTCTCATTTATTAGGCAAGAATTTAAAAATAATACACACATAAAAGATGACAAATTCATAATAATAATAATAATAATAATAATAGAAAAGAATTTGACTACACAGACATTATATTCTAAAAAAGCAAAACGTATTTTACAAAGGATTAAGATAACAATAATAAAAAATTAAAAATTAAACATAAATTTATAATTTAATTGTCATAAATTTAAATTAATATCAATAATTAATTTTTATAATTATTTTTATATTATTAAAGGCTATATAATGTTTTTTTTTTGTCCATGAGTCTAGATCTAAGAGTCAACGTATTTTTTTTAATTTGTTATTCCTTTTTTACTACTTCATAGAATAAGAATGTATTTTTCATTTCTCATCGAAATTAATCCTTTCAAGGTACAAGTTACAATTTTTATGGTATTTTTTTATGTAGTCATTCTATTATATTATTCTTTTGATAATTCTTCTTATTTCAACTTATTTGTTTCGTCTAATGTACCAGTGCCATTATCTTTTGCAGTAATTGTTTATAATGCACCAGATCCATCAAATATCATCTCGATTTGTATTCACTGATTCAGGTTCTAATTACATGGATATAAGTATTCAACGAAGGGGTACTAAACTCTATTTTACTGAAAGATAATTGGATCTACTCATATATTTATGACCAACCTAATGGAATGTGAGTAAAGTTAGTTTTTTTGGGAGGAGTTCGATGTTTTATTGAGCAATTATTTCTACGGAGCTTTGTAGGCCAAGTTCAAGTTTCATTCCCTCCATGTTTTCTACGTTTGTCCAAAAATTTTCGAAGTGGAGAATATAATGAGATTGAATTTCCTAAATTTAGGTTATGTTTTAGTAAATTTGTGTCAAACTCAGATATGTAATTTCAACGATTGGTACTGTATATAAAATTTTCTTCTTTTAAATTTTTTATAATTAAAATAATTTTATAACATATTGTGATTTTTTTTCAGAAATTATCGACTTTTTTTTGTATCAATGCAATGCCATTGAAAAAAATAAAAACCAATTTATTTTTGATATTTTTTAATATAATAACACTTGTATTTTTTAAATTACAGATGCAATAGACCTTCTAATTAGGAAAGGAAATTTAGATATTTCTAAAAGTTTAGAAGTCCTACTTCTTTTGTTGTGCTAGAACTTGATAAGATGCGATGATTTAAAAAAATTGCCATAACTTTTTAAATTTTATTTTTGAATTTTTAAAAAAGAAAAATTATTCTAAAAAATCGTTAGAAAGATTTAATTATTAAAAATGACTTTTAATACTAAAATTATTAAGAAGGACCAAATCTTTTTATAATATTTAAAAAAAAATCAAATCTTTTTATAAGGAGATAAATATATCTTTAATTTTTTTATTTATTTTTTATAATTTTTATGTTGATAAATTTTATTTCTCTTAAAATTTTAATAATTTTGTTATTATTTATTATTATTTATTTTTTTATTTTTATGATCTTTATCCAACGAGAAAAAAAGACAAAAGATAAGAAAAAGTAAATAAATAAATAATAAAAATTACTAAAAATTTTAGAAAAAATAAAAATTGTTAATATAAAAATTATAAAAAAAATAAATAAAATATAATTAAAAATATATTTATCTTTTTATAAAAAGATTTGGTTCTTTTTCTTAAATATTATAAAAAGATTTGGTCTTTGTTAATAATTTTAATATTAAAGTCCTTTTTAATAATTAAAACTTCCTAACGGTCCTTTACAATAATTTTTCCTTCTAAAAATTATTATGTTTCTAATTATTTTATGTTCATGTGGTATAGGGATGAACCTAATAATGTATTATTTTATAATTTTTTTCAAAAGTAATAAGAGTTTTAAATGTCAATTATGGATTCACACTTTTTATTAATGAAAATTTTTGGAAAGGAGCGGAATTTAAAAAAATATCTATTTAATTAAATTAATTTCTTAAAGCAATTACACTTATAAAATATAAAGCAAACTACTAACTCCTAATTGAAACACGACGAATTTTTCAATCTATCTATTCTTAATATATAAAAGTTGGTACATAGGTTTATTCACATTTCTTTTAAATTATTTTTCTTCTTCTACTTACGCTATGTTAGCACTATCACTTACTTGGCAAAATTTTAGAAGCCACCATTCAAATCTTGCCAAATCAACTTTTATTTTCAAATAAAAAAAACACAAAAAACAAAACCAACAACTTAACTTTTTCCAAATCAATCCTTATTTCTAAAACAACAAAAACACAAAATAACATTTACCCCAACAAAAAGTTCTGAAAAGTAAAGAGCTTATTACCTTTCTCATACTTCTCAAAACCCTCTTCCTCTTGGCACCTCTTCCGTATCAAGATCCTATTTCCTCCATCCACTTCCGGTCCCATGAGCCATTATTTTTTTCTCAAAACAAATTGTTCATCGCAATGTCCATTCCCCGACAAAACCGCATTGCATAAATTACAGAAACCAGGACAAACTCCATTCCTCTTGTTGTGGTTTTCTTGTCGGAGCTCGATTTTGGGTCTCAGACCAACGTCACCATTCGGCGCCGCCAACGTAGGAAATTTGTTTCAGGTATCTTCCTAAAGATTTTCAACTTTGCCGTTTACTCTTCTCATTTTGTTGTTCAATATTATTTTCAATAGTCCTATTTATTTGTTATAAATAATATCATTTTAAATAGTTCTGTCTAACAGTCACAACCAAAATTAATGTGCATTTAAAATTATTGCTCCTTATATACTATCGATTGTAATATTTTATCATCAAATTATAAATTGTTATTTTACATGTGGAGCACTGCTTCCACAATTTACACGTATGTGTTTCTCGCAGTATTACTTCCACAATTTACTTGGAATGAATTATCATTCTTTGACCATATCTTATTCTCTTTGTTGTAGAAGGATTTGTAGTGGTAATGACAGATGGGAAGAGTTAATACCCAAAATTGTTAGATTAAAGAGGCGGAGAGGAATCCTTTTAAAAAAAGGAACACAAGAAGATATGTCAGCACTATCGCTTACTTGGCAAAATTTTAAAATCAACCACTCAAGTTTTTGCCAAATCAACTATTATTTCTAAATCAGCAAAAAATAAAATATACAAAAAATATACAGGTAATAAAAATATATGCAAAGTAGGCTACAAAATTACTAATGACAATAATTGAAAATTAATAGTATCTAACTAAATTTGTAACCTACAAGAATCAATATCCCTATATTTATTATATTTTACCGTTATAAATATTACAATAAATTTATAACCTAATAATTAATTTATTAATTTTTATAAATAACTCGTTAAATGTAATAAACAATGTTACAAATGTCATAATAATCTATTAATCATAATAAATTTAACGTTACAAATATTCAAATTCCATATTATTTGAACTACTTATATAAGTCTCTTATCACTATTTCTTCAAATAACATCAAATTTAGCACAAAAAAATTATTTTCGCACTACACAACATCTCAAACTTACTCAATGGAACATCATTCTTTGGACAATATCACCAAACAAACAGACAATTGGTTTATCAAAGTTCGCGTGGTTCGTCTATAGAAAACATTAACACCCGCAAATAAAGAAGAGTTTCTTTACTTAGAAATAATTATATTAGATGAAAAGGTACAAAACAAACATATTTTTTGTATTTTTAAATTAAACATTTACCGACACTATTTTGAATTTGCAATACTTGAGACACTGTCTGATAGAGTGGGTCAAAGAAAAATATTAACAGGTAATTTCATATACTATTTCAATTATTCTTATTAAAAATAACTTATTTAATAAAAAAATTCTACACATTTTTGTTCTTTTTATTGTAGATGCTGTTGGGAATAAGACACAATTCCCCCTTGAGAAAACACCTTTGACAGAGAAATAAAATAGACACAATCACAACACAAGAATTTAACGTGGAAACTCCAATTACCGGAGAAAAAACCACGGCCGTTGTCAAATGACAACCAGAGAATATCACTATGTGAAAATTGTTACAACACATAGACTTCTTTCTCTCACCGGCACCCCAGTACACCCACACTCTTTCAAAGCAAATATCTAACTACACCTCACAACACTCTCTAATCAAAGAGTACAGAGGAAAAGAAAAATCAGATACAAGCTTAAAGTGTTTCTGACTGGTGCAAAAACAAATGGAGAACTTAGCCTCATATTTATAGCCTAGGCCACCCACTCCATTTGCTATCCTAAGCAATGTGGGACTAATTCAACCAAATCCTAACAATCTCCACCTTGATTGAAATAGTCACACATCTTCAGCTTCCATTGTCAACACCGACAATTCTTTGCTGCCATTGTCTATACCGACAATCATAGTTCAGAGAACTATCATACTCCACCATGAAAGTATACTCACTTGGAATTAGACCACTCCAAGAATTTCGCCTTGGTACAGATCGAAACCTTGCTGAAAATTCATGGTGCAACTTCCAAATTGGCTTTTCCTGGAAGTTCTTCAGCCATCGACCTAACTCCGCCACACACCTTGCATCTCAACGCCAACCAATGCCCGTGTGCAATTGTGGACCTGATTGCCACAACTCATCCTTATCCATGGCAGTGCGGTAATACCATGAGGATACTTCTTGTCTTCTAGAGAACATCATCTTCTCTCATAGAGAGAGCAACCAGAGATCTTCTCCTTCAACGCCTTGTGCAAACCTGATTGTATCAACACATCCTTGACTTGTACTTGCCACAAGCCAAAATTGATTCTTCCATCAAATTTCTCTATTTCAAGCTTCACAGCACTTGAATATCCAGACATTGTT